>NC_091939.1:43120697-43305697 GCF_041260155.1 Ptychodera flava | reverse complement strand
TATTAGACAAGTAAGAGGAGTTCATGTGCCTGCAAATTCTATACCGTTATTGTGTGACTTACAAGATTGGTGCTATCGATGATCGCAATTTCGGGTTTTTAACTGTATATAGCTGCACGTACGCGATAGTGGGACACTGCAGCTAGAAAATTCGGACAAATTTTGTCTGAGCGGTAAATTAGAGTGACTTTTAGTGTCCGTTGTAACACTAGCAGGTTTCATTTTTGTCGTTAACGTTGTTGCGAAAAATGCGGATAAATATGTTTTTGTATTAAAGAAAGGAAAATGACGTCACTTGTGATTAGCGCTATTGTTTTCCAACTTGAAGGCGCGCGTGATCATCACCACTCGTATAATCCTCCCAGGGTTCATTGCAGGGTGCCATTCAAAGGTCGGTACTTTTCACAAACGAAGAAACCACCGCATTAGAATGTCACTATTGACAAACCATAGGAGATACAATCGTGCTAATAACACGTGAATTTTAGACGACAGAGGGAGGATAAATTAAGAAAAGCTGTGCATCTTCGTTAAACTTGATTTCAGAGACTTTAACGACAAATGACATGGCAACCAAATATTGAAATGTCTACACACGCACGCCAATGAATCGTGTTTCGTTGTGTTGAAATAAACACAGAATCGATGATGATGCTATATAATCACCGCTCTGTATTTCCGCCTTCCAAGTGTTAGTACACAATTTCTTTTTCTAGGTGTTTACTAAGTTCATTCAGAAAACACGACTTTGTTATCGTTAGACAACTACGACAGTCTTGTTTCCTGGAGACGTCTCATCAATAAACAATAAAACATTACTAGTTATGCATAATTACTTCGTTGAATAAAGCTGTTGCGAACATATTGCTTCCTGCGGTATAGAAGAAAGCTTGATATCTGACAAATTTAGGCCATGTCAAGAATAATATCCGATAAGCGTCGAAAGTTGATTTCGAAATTTTGATGAAAACGGAGAGATATAAAACACACTACTTTGAGAACGCCAAACTTACATGCTTCTTTGCCCATGATTTTCACTCTGATTTCATCCACAGAGATTTGACCAGACTCTTTTCTGTTCACCGATTGCGCAGCATCTTGGAGACAAATGAAACTTTTAACGCTTTTCCGACTGAGGAATTGTTGATGTACCCTGCGCTTCATGAGCTTTGCCTTTCGTCTGAATTTCGAGGACGCCATCAATAGTCCGAGTCCTGCAAAATGGATTAAACGTAATGTAAGTTTACCGAAGGCTGGAGATCGATTTCCAAGGAATTATCTCCTAAAACAGTCCGATGGATATACATAAACGTCACTGCAGTCTGAGAGCACTTTTATTTTAAAGTTAGCACCATAAACATGAATGCGTACTGGTATACTCTACATAAAACACCATGATAATTCTCGTGAAGGCAACGAATAGATTTCACCTTGCCTAAAAATCAGCAAACTTTATAAAGATATGCAAGTAACGCCGCGCATGACATTCTCGAATCTGCCTAGCCTATATGATGACCTCTGATTGCCTTAAGATTAACAAAGTATAGCGATTAGTTGACAAGTACTCGGAGGCTTTCTCGGTCGAAAATCGTACGATGGGCAAAATCTGTTGGACTCGCATTTTCTCTTATACACATGTGCACGCATCACAAAATAACTAAAACATACCAAAAGCTCCGGTTCGTTGTACATGACAAGATAACTGATAAGAACATTCTATGTTTGTTGTTCATTATTGTGTAGATGTCTTTGCGAAATTCAATCGATAAAACATTGCCATTGTCACACAGGAGTATAAATCTGACAAAGGATGATGAAAAATATGAGCAACGGGAAACAACTTATATAGATAGGTAAAAGGTCATTTGTTATGCTGTTGTAGTGATCACAAAAAAGGATATATGCAGGTATATACAGCGATACAAGAACGGTGTATGTTATGTTCCGAAGTACTCCGAAGATGATAATCCGTAATCTAACAAAGAAATAAAATGTTTCAGACAGTTCGTCTCGTATCATAGCAATATATTGAGAGAAACGCCTATTAAGGCCGCGTTCAAAAAAAGTGGTGGGGGGGACTGGAGGAATTCAGGGGGGGGGGGTAGTCGAGGGGGACTTGAAAGTTTTGCTCTGCCTATAGGGGGGGGGCGACCTGAAAATATTTGACTCCCAACATTTTGATGTCGTCCAATGGTTCTAATGTTAGTAATAATTAAACAAAATCTAGAATCGTTTTGTTATACTTAATGTCTTTAATCTCGAAAAAGTCTAAAAATATATGAATGCCATTAAATTTTCGTAGAACAAGTTGGCCTTGTAATGGTGCAGGAGCTTCAACTGTTGATAATTTTTCAATATTTCTATGCAATGTATCAAACGCAGTTTCCCGGTGTCTCTACAGCATGCTGAAAAACACAATATTCAGTTTGTCAACAAAGCCCGTTTGTCTAAATATTGGTGATAATTGAATGATGCAAATGCACGGTACACGTAGGCTGTGTTGGCAAGCTGAATACTGGATAGCTCAACATTCTGTAGGGAATAGAACAAGAACACAATTGTATAAACTGAACAAAAATATTGTCAAAATAAAAAGTTAATACAACTACTGCCCTGCTACTACATACTGGCAGTGACAGTGATACATGTAGCTCTGACTCTGATGTAGTTTAAGAAGAGTTTCGGTCATAGGACACTCAATTGACAGTGAAACATACATCTACTTGTACACAAGATCCAGCCAGAGAGCAACACATAGAAGACTAGGGGACTAACAGTTACCATGGATTTTTGAATTCTGGCATATGAGAACAATCAAATATTAGAGAAAAAAGATGGGGTCACCATAATTGATCTTATACAAATAAAGGATGAAAAGTCAGTGTTTCTAAAATCACTTAAAATCAATATATAAAACCATTCATTTCAAGTTCATGCAGTGAATGAAATTTTCATATCTCATTGTACCAATAACACAAAAGTAAAACTTTGAATAGTAAAGACTCTAATTTAAATGGAAAAATGTGTTGACTAAATGGAATCTTTTATTTTTTATCAAATTTGCCATTATTACACCCAAAATTTCTGAGATTAAAACATTAATTTCATGGAATATTTTAACCTTCCAGTATTGTTAATTTTGTAAAACATTTTATAAGTGGCATCTAAGTTGTATATGTCTTGTACTTTTGAAAAAAAAAATTGGTAGATCACTGTGCTCATATTTTCACAATTTGGTTAAACGTAAATAGGAATACACAATTTTCATACTCTCTCATGATTGTCATTTTGTGTGCTTTTCAGCTGGTGCCATTGAACTGGCCAGAGGTGGATAAACTCAAGTCGGCTTAGACTGAGAAATCCAAAAAGTGTACTGATGCATTTAAAAATGAATCAATTTAAGAACTTGCCCTTGGTATATGGCTCTACAACCTGCTGATAAGAGATAGTGTTGAACATTTGCGTGCAGAACGACACATTACATGTTTTTTTTACTCTGCGTGAATTCCTAATAAATATGCGGCTATATGGTAATGGGGGGGACTTGAAAATATTTGAGGGTATTGAGGGGGGGATCTGAAAAAAAGAAAGATTTCAATCGCGATTCCTCCAGCCCCCCCCCCCCCCCTCACCATTGTTTTTGAACGCGGCCTAAAAAGGAATCAGAACATGTAAAAGGATTTACCGCCAACGATGATCACAATTATTACCAATGGTGGAATGACTATTTCTGAGGTCGTTGCTTTATGCGTGGTTTCCCTGTTTAATTCAACGTCCACGTTAGAATCCGTAGGCTCTGCTGTGGTTTTGAGTTCAGAGGTTGGTTCACTGACTAGTCCACGGCTTGAAGGTACCGGCGGGGGAGTCTCCGGTGTGGTTTCGGGTGTTGCCGTAGTGAATGCCAACATCACCGTAGTAACAATCAGAAGGCAACCTATCTTTATCATCATGTGAGACATCTGAGAGAGAGAGAGAGAGAGAGAGAGAGAGAGAGAGAGAGAGAGAGAGAGAGATGAATCACTAAACTTCATAACATTTTCGATATCTGAAAAGGGATATCTCTTGCAAATTTTGAACACCCAAAAACTTACACATCTCTATAAGTAAAACAAAAAGCCATATATATTACCTGAACCTGAGTTCACATTCAATGAAAGTATCGCATCGCACGCTGGAGCTTCTAGTAACTTTACTCGGTGCATCAATGGACTGACGTATAACACCCTGTTTGGGGCCAATTATACTTCTGATTTCTTTCGAATTCGGAAACTGAAGGGGGAATCCTCGCAGCACGGATTACGTCTTTCAGCGCATGAAATCTTTGTTCAAAATACCTCAGGCTGGTTAAAAATTCTCGAGCCGAAACCGATCTGAATATTGCGCGCGAGAACGTTAAGCTTAGAAGCCGCGCGACTGAAAGTTTCCGAACATTGAACAACGCGCAACGCCGAAAGAAATTCGAATCGAATAAATTTTGTTTTCACTTGCGACAGGTGTTTTATTTACTGTAGTCCTCGGAGACTATTAGGCCAAAAAAAATGTTTCTGGTCAGGTTTTTCTTTAAAAAATGGTGCGGCGACGCGCATTTTATTTTTTTTATTTTTATTTTTTTCCCTCAAGGGAGGGAGGAGGGTCAGTTTTATAGTTTTATCAATATAGTCACATATATACTGTTCATGCAGTCACTGATCATGCCCCAAAAGAATTTTCTCTTTCTCTTCAGCCATTTTGGTTTGGTGTCAGCCACGGTCGCCGGCCACAAAAAGAAAGAAAAAGGGTGACACGCTGTTGTTCAAGTGACGCGCGCGCTGACCAGAAACATTTCTTTCTTTTTTTGGCCTTAGATACCCTAGCACGTATCTTTTAATTCCGATAATAACTCAGGTTGTAACAAAATACCAATTTGCTCTTTCTATCGGGTTACAAAATCTCACCAAAAAGTTCAGACACAAAGTATACCTTTCGGACTGACGTCATTAGAAATGAGTCTCACAGTACACATCCCTGGGTCTCATTCTTTTCTCGCTTATCCAAACCGCATAAGCCACTCATAACAACAAAAACATGATAATTTTGCGTTGTACAACGGATTGTTATACGAGAATGAAACACATTTTGTAGTACAAAATTCCTTGGTGTATTTTGCATCCATCATCGACAAAAAATATAGATCAGGGGTAGGCCCCCTTAACCTGCCATAGTGTTCTACGAGTAACACACCCTGCGTATGGCAAACAGCTAAAAAGTTATGAGTAACGTACGGTTTGTATACCCTAGCGCGCACTGCACCATGGAACCGGGAATATAACTATGTGTTGTCCCTTCAGGTTCCTATTTGTCTTTTCACATATGGTAAATCAGTCAAAGGACACAAGATGTCAGCTGACTTTTGGTTTGTTGGTCTTACTTTATTATGCAGTCAGTCAAATGTGGAATGTGACTTACCGCAAATGAGTTCCTATTGGGATGAACATTGATACCGGACTATGCATATTCAAAGACAGCATTTAAACTCAATTTTTCACTTTTAATGCACACTGCTCCTGGTTTTTCATTGATTTCAATTTGATGACATTGATACGATCAGAGTTGTTCACAAATAAAACCAGACAACATTGCTCAAATGTCAAAGTCAACTTTTTAAGTGGATTCGTTTTCTTTTTTTATATCTAAATTAAATTTAAACCTAACAGTTGTTTTTTATCAGTGAAGGCATTTAATGTACAATGACTTAAGGATGTACGATCGGTAAAATTAAAAGTAATGTCATTTCTCTAAATTGTCAATTTTTGGATTCTCCTTTGTAAGTATTATCAAAATGTGTGATAAAATATAGGGGTCACCGCGCTCGTTTGTGAGATAAATGACCATGAATTTTGCCATTTGTGAGAAAAAATGCTGAGTCAGCATTTTTTCACCAATGCATTTTCTATGGACGAAATAATTCAATGCTGTTTATCTCAAAATTTAGCGCGGTGACCATATAATTTTATTTGATCAGTATTATTTATTTCTCTAGACTGAGCTTTGTGCAAATTTTCATGAAAATGACAATAGTAGAAATTGATTTTCCAGCAAATTTCAATGTAATCCTATGGGAAGTGACAAATTCCACGCGCGCGTACCGCTCGTACATCCTTAACTGCGCCTTTTAGAATAACGTTGCTGTAGATTTTGACAGGGTATATTTTAATTAATTGATTAATTGATTAGTAGTCAACTAACCACATAAACTGTTGTATTCACTGAGAAACACATGCTGATACGTTAAACCCAAAATTTAAATGGACCATGGTACACATAAAAACCAACCACGAATAGAAATAAGTGAATTTTACGTATCGGTATTTACACAAGGTTTTGTTTGTATTACTATTACCTGATCTCTTGGGTGTACTGAGTCTGTAGAACACCGTGTGTCCTTAGGCTTAGTCCAAAGATAATTGGGGAGGGGGGGGGGGGCTGGAGAAATTGTGATTGAAATCTTATATTTTTTCAGATACCCCTCAATACCCTAAAATTTGAAGTGCCTCCAAACTGTATGATCAAATTTTTTCAAGTCTCCCCTGCCAACAAAAAATTATCATATAGCCGCATATTTATTATGGATGTAGAAAGCACTTAGTAGAGCCATATACCTAAGGCAACTTCTTAAATTCATTTATTTTTAAAGGCATCAGTGAACATTCTAGATTTATCAGGCTAAGCTGATTTGAGTTAATCCAACTCTCAACTCTATAACCAGGTCAACAAAGCTGAAGAGCACACAAAACGACAATCATAAGAGAGTATGCAAATTGTGAATTCCTGGCTACATTTGCCAAATTGTGAAAGACTGAGCGCAGTGAACCACAGAAAAAAATAAATTTTTGAAAGTACAAGTCACATATGACTTAGATGCTACCTAAAATGTTTTACAAAATTGACAATACTGAAAGCGTGCAAATAAACTTTTTAATCTCTGAGACTTTTGGTGTAATAATGGCAAATTTGGTAATAAATAAATAAATAAATAATTCCACACAAATTTTCATTTAAATTAGAGACTTTATTGTTCAAAGTTTTCCTTTTGTGTTATTGTACAATGAAAATATGAAAATGTCATTCACTGAATGAACTTGAATGGTTTAACATACTGGTATATTTTACATCTTATCTTTTTTTATTTTGATATAACAGAAATCAAAAATCCCTAATGCAACAGTATAATTATAACAGAAGCTACATTTTTTCTGGGCATACACAATATTACAAACAAAAAAAAGGTTGGTACTTTTCAGAATTTTGCTTTTTGTATTTACTCCGATCTCTTGTTTCAGATCTTATTATGTTGAAGTATTCAGTATTCAGCCCAGATTTTTTTATTATTAATAACATTGGAACCATTGGATGGCATAAAAAAATGTTATTCATTTCTCATAGTATTACCTACCAACTATGGAATCTGAAAATGTAAGAAATAATTGGCAAGTGAAATATTTTCAGCCTCCCCCCCCCCCCCCCCCCCCCCCCCCCCCCCCCCCCCCCCCCCCCCCCCCCCCCCCCCCCCCCCCCCCCCCCCCCCCCCATACACAGAGCAAAACTATCAAGTTCCCTCATTACTAGCTCAAATTTTCAAATCTGTCCCTTTTGGTCATTGTTTATTGATAATTGTCAAGTCGCCTGGTCTCTCATCTTTTACTCTATGGCTTGTTCTTATGCATAAGTATGTTTCAATGTCATGAGCGTCATTATATGACCCAAACTCTTCTTCAACTACATCAGAGTCAAAGCTATCTCTGTCACTGCTGGTATGCAGTGACAGAGATACTGCCCTTGGTAGTAGAAGGGCAGTAGCTGTATTAACTTTGATAATTTTGACTATATTTTTGTTCAGATTGTACATCTGCTTTCTTGTTCTACTCCATACAGCATGTTGAACTGTCAAATATTCCACATGCCAACACAGCCATTGCTCTGTTACTATGCCCACCTTTTGTATGTGTTCTGTGTATTTGCATTATTGATAAGACTTTCAGTCTGGACTCTAATTCGATTATAACGAATCTTTATATATACAGGCTTTGTTGACAGACTCAATATTGTGTGTTTCAGCATGCTGTTGGGAGACAGCAAAAATCTATATTTGATGTATTGCATAGAAATATTGAAAAAAATTATAAAGTTGCAGTTGCTGCCCTGTTACTATGCCCACCTTTTTTACGAAAAATCAATGGCATTCATACATTTTATATTTTTTCGAGATAAAAGTCATGAAATACAAAAAAAAGTTCTAGATTTTGTTTAATCATTACTAACATTAGAACTATTGGATGACATATGTTATTCATTTTTAATTGAATTACCTACCATAAACCTTTGCATTGGACAGGTAAAAATAAAAGTGAACCAAAATATTTTCAGGTCCTCAGCTTCACTTATATAAAAGCAAAACTTTCAAGTTCCCCCTCTACTACTCCAAGCTCTAGGAGACACAAAAATTCATCATTTTAGTTCTTTGAAAATCAAAAATTGTATTTTTCCACAGGCAGTAAAAACACAAGGATGGTGGCCATTTTGATTTTTAAATATTGATAGTTGGGTAATTTATTTTTCTAGCCCCAACCTATGCAAGGTGACCCCTGACTATATTTTTTTATTTGGTAAGAGTGACGTTAAAGGTTTAATAAAGAAAAGTTTGAGCAAAAGTTTAAGTCTCTCACTTTTGAGGCAGAAAACAACCTCATATAGCATTTTACCAGAACTCAAACTTGTCTGATTGTGTTGGCATCATATTTTCTGTGATTTGCAATGCTTGCAATAAAGCAAAATGCAAAAAGCCTGATTTGAGCTTTTCAAATATGAAGATACAAGATCAGTATTTTCGTAAAATTCTATAAATTTCCATTGCTTGGATCAATAGTACGGTACATTGTAGTAACGTCGTGTGTTGATATTTGCCTTTTGCTATCTACTCCTTGGTATAAATGGATGATGTCAACATTTGGGACCTTGAAGATCATCTGAGACAGTTACATGCCAGTCACTGAACTCTCATAGAATGCTCATTGATGCACTCTTTGAAATGCTGTAATCGGTGTTGATGATCAACGCATGTCAGCTTTGTCAAACAGCAAAAAGGGCTCATGAGAGAAAAATGTCACTCATTTTAAATGAGAATTTCATTATCTTTAATAAGCAGTAAAGCCTAAAAATTGATTCTCAATATTTCAGTTGAAACATAAAAAGTTCCATAATCACACACCCTTTAATGTCAAGTAAATTGTTTGCATCTGAAAACTTATGCATTTATTTGTTGCTGTGCACCATACACATCACCATTGGTAGTTTTTCCTTTGATGACACTGTGAAATAGCCATGTTTACAGACGTAAATATACAGCAACAGCGAGCGATTGTCTCAATTCTCTTACAAAAGACAGGAAGACTCACAAGACAGAAACACTACATCATATTTTTTCACACCATCATTTCAAAATGCGACAGAGTTAAGGTGTGATCCCTCTTAAAAATTATCATTCTTGTGCCAATCTCATCTCATAGAGATGAGATTGGCAGATCTAGCTGGCATATTGTAAAAAAGTTTTTGAGCTGTATAATGTTGATCATGTAACGCATTTTGTTTAATTCTTGATCAGCCTCTTACTCCTTGATTTGAAGGATATGGTGGTACACAATTTATGAGAAAAAAAATTCTGAATTTAAACTAAATTCTTGTCATGGGGGAAATAGCCTAGAGCACCAGACTAGCATCAGTTAAGTTTTAACATGTGCTGTGAGCCATTGAAATGTGATGAGTGTAAAACTTTTTTACAGTCGTTGAAGAAATACAAAGTCTTCTTAATATCAAGTTCCTTGAAAAAACTAAGAACTTTCAGTCGAATTTACATACAAACACAGATAATAACCTCATTACAATTACAGAATAATGGTTTCAAATTGTGCTCAAATACTGTTGCATATAAGCTGTATAAATTACATTTAGTACAACAATGATGCATCTTTGAAAAAGTTCATTGAATTTGATCATTAAGATATCAAGTAAAATCTACAAGCCCATGATCATATTAACAGACGCTTAATAATGTTCCATTTAATCTGTTCACTCCGGTTCCCTGTGTAAAGGTTAATAACCACTTTAATAATAATGGATTTGGGTCAAAACATGGTGGTGAAAGTGTTAAAAGATTTTTGTATATTGTTATACAGTGGAAATTACTGTAATTTTTAACATAGGAAACAACTGGTAATATTTTCAACCTGACTGAAAGACGAATCTGTAAAATGCCACATGATAGGATATTCATTCCATTACATACTCATATTAAAAGTTCAAATAAAGTAAAAATTCCTTATGAATATTTCGTAGAATAAAAATACTTATATTACAACTGTTATTGTACTAGAGTCTATAGAGTAACCATTAAAATATCTCTTGCAAGCAGTGTTCTGATACACACCTTGCCAAAGTAATGACTCTCCATATTTCAAAATTCGATATATTTGAAAATTATTGACACAACAAGTTGTCATTGATCATTATGTAAATTTATTTCATTTGCTGCTTAAAAGGACAAAGTCGGCCATTTTTCATGAATTTTGTTTGATGCAAGATACTACTTATATTGTTTGACATGTTGAAAGATACTGAATGAATGGGTGACCATGAATATATTCTAAACCGGTTTTAGACAAATTAAATGAAACCATGGCGAAAATGAATTAATGGTCATGACCATTAATTTATTTTCGCCATGGTTTCATATATCGTGTCTTAAACCGGGGTGGCAGTGCGTGTCATATGTCTGAATTCTGTATTTTTTTATCAAGCAGTGTAAAAGTTAGATCACTTTATCCTGAAAATGCCCAATGTAGTTTATATATCTAGACAGAAACCCTGTGATATTATGGATAGTTGTTAATGTAGTGAATGAGATAAAATTAAGGAGATGTTAAATTGTCAAAAATATCTTTGCCAGCCATGCAGTATTACAACTGATTTAAAAATGTAAAATTCTAATCAAAATATTTTGAAGTGAAAAAATCAACAGAGTTGATAGGGATAAAAGTTGTAACATTCCTTAACTTAATACCAGCCCTTTCAAAATGTTTCAAACTTGTCAAATTTGATAACACCACCAACATCTAGGTTTAATGTTAAAAAAATGATTTGTAACAAATTGAGCACAGTTTCATTTTCTCACTGTGTGTTCCTCACTTTCAAATATCTGACTGTCCTATGATGATTATTTTTATGTTTTTGTATTCTGTATATCATTACCTTAGGGATCGGCTGATTAATGTACAAATAATTTACATTTCAAACAAGCCCTCTATAAACATTTTGCTAATACGGAAGCCATTCATCACAAGCTCTAATTAGATTTTGATATTCAATAAAACAGTGCATTGCCAACAATAATGTTTGACAATAGCCTATCATTATAGTTTCAATGGAATTAGTTACTTTTGTGCCATCCATAACACTGTATATAATTATCATTTCATAATCTCATTCAGTATTAGGCAGGAAGGACAATAGTCCATTAAATAGTCATGCAGAATGTACACACCTCTATGCCACAAAAACAGAGTTGCAAAGTTTATCATTGACAGTTCATTGGCATCCTATCAAGTAAAAGATTGATTTCCGTCTCTTCTTACATTAATTTGTACTCAGTTCTGTGTATATCCACATTTAAAATTTCGTAGATACTGCAACTCTTTTTTCTGAAATGAGAATGAAGTGACTGCAGAAGCAATGAACTACACATTTGACTGAAGTAACAGTGAATTCTGACATTGAAATCTGGTGAACTGTGACACTGGGGTCAGGTGCCTTGACCTGCAGTTACATATGCCTCCCATACATGTAGCACTGTGGATAACCATGTGTACAGTCAGTGGGCATCCCACATATCAGCAATCTCATCCATTGAATACTTCACAGATGATATTGATCCTGGCAACTGTACAGCACAGGGCTCTGTCTTATCGGCTCCTGACCTCATCTCTTCCAGATATGCATCAAATAGTTTCTCCGTAAATTTCAAGCGGAAATCCTCAGCAAGTTTCTTGATTGTACCAAATTTTTCCTCAGTTTGGACTGTGATCTGCAAGGTACAAGCCAACTGCAGTAGTTCTGCAAAATCACTTTCTGTAACACCGTAAACTTCAAACATCCTGTGATCCGCACGAGCTGACTTCTGTATGATCACACTTGTGTCCTGTGACTGTTCATCTCCAAGAGTTACTGCCTGCTTTCCTGTTAATATTGAAAAAAGGAACAAAAAACATGAGGCTATTTATTATGAAAATTCTAGCTTAGGGGCCATAAACAGGGGAAGAAACTGGGGCAAGCATTGTAGTTTCTCCTGCTTCTTCCATGTATTCCTAGGTAGTTATGGTCTTGTCAATTTTACATCAATTTTTTTTTGGCAATTATTTTTTTCTTCACATATAGAGATATTAAGCTATATGCCTTTTGCAAGAAAAGTTGCTGCAGATTCAAAAGATGCTGGGCACACCATTTCATAAAACCAATGTCATTTGCAACGTACAGGTCCAACGCCTTTTCTCTGAAGCCAAATTAGGGAGATGTTGCTGAAACAATTTACAATTATTCACACAACTATGCTTTCAACTTTTCAGATCAGAGCAGCAGAAGAAGTCAGTTTGATCCTACTGACACAAGATGACATAAACTGAAATGATGATTATTTCATTTCATACTGGTTTAAGCAGTGACAAATTGAACATGGATATCAAAGTTTAACAGTTGAGAAGTGATGTAGCAGTCATTTTATGAATGATTTATTTATTGTTTGTATGTTTTGGATAGCTCTCAATTTTATCATGACATTGGGCAATTTATGATTTTCACAGCAATGATGTGTAACACCACACTTACCTTGGATTATAAGCTGTTCAAATACAGAACTTGCTGCTGTCAACATGGCACCAAGACAATGAAAAACCCTCTTGCCAATTCTCAGCTTTGTATCACAGAGCAGCTCTTCTTGTTGTAATGCATAGAGTCCATGCAGAGTCTGAAGGCAGTGTTTTCTATCAGTGAATGGTTGGCCATCACCATCACCAGCAATTGGCATTTCGGTCTCACATTCTGTGGTGAAGAAATATCACGAATCAGCTATGCAGTATTTATAAAATATAGTGCTCTCCCCGTAGCCACCACTCTATAATTATTGGTAAACAGTAGAAACTCATTACCATAACAATTACGATTATTGTTACGCAAATTAGCCACCACTCTACCAGAAAATCCTAGGGAAAACATTGAAATAACTCAAAATCACTCACAGAAAATTCAGCATATTGCTAAGCACACCAGTAGTACCCCATGAACATGATAAAAACCACTTAACTCACACAACCCACATTTTACCTATCCTACAGCTGTAATGACATTGAGATTGAATTATTTACTGCATGTGGAGCTCAGATGAACAGACATTTTGCATCCTATATAACACAGTAAAACTTTCAGATTTCTAACTTTTTCAGTAAATTAAGGAATTTCTTGACATCTCCTCAAGTAGTCCAGTACCAATAAGTGTAATCATAGCTACATGTACACTATTTTGGACCATGCAGACAGCTACTTTACATTTGCAATTGTTGAATCTTACTGAATGCCATTAAAAGGAAATTAGAACTTACTTTTGATAATATCTTTATTTTTGTTCACAAAAACATGCATTTGCTCCCAAAAGTATGGTAAAATAAACAGCATCAGAGTTTGAGCATGAGGTATCGAGTATAATTTACAATGTCACCATTGATAAATGAATAATAGTTGGGACTTCAGGTGACAACAACACTGGCAGTGTTCTCCCCAGAGCTATTATAGAGTGGTGGCCGCCACTCTATAATTTTTGGTAAACAATAGAAACTCATTACCATAACAATTACATTTATTATTATGCAAATTAGCCGCCACTCTATCAGAAAATCCCGGGGAGATCACTGACTGGTGACTATGGCTGTGTTGATATGTTTAAGAATGAACATTTTGACATGGGATGGAGATCAAGAATCTATGTACACAAACTGCTCAAAATAATGGACAATACGTGAAACGTTATGACTACATGGGGATTTAACTGTAAGCACTGCACATGAGTAGGTTTTTCCTGTTTTTCCACACTACTCACTACTACCAGGCCGACACAGGGCTGAAACCACTCACCTCTATTTGCATGAATCAGGTGTTTGGATACCTTCAATGTACACAGAGCTTGACAGTCTTCATTAACCAAGTCAGGACACTTCTGCCACTTGTTTTGCTGCATGTCGTAACGAAAGACAACTCTACCTACGATGTAATCACCATTTAGAAAATGTCCATATATGACATATAGCTGCCCATTTAAAATGGTGCATTTGTATCCAGCTATGGTTCCATTTGATCCGATTGGACTTTGTATTTGCTGATTGATGTGATCAAGAACAATCCATGAGTCTGCCTTGGGGTCATATCGTTCCATCCTCCATAAGTTTCTGTTTCGGCCGGACTGTAATCCACCAAGAGCATACAGATAATTGCCCATGGTCACAATGTTATGCCACGATCTGTGGATGACTGATGAAGATTTCTGCAACCACTGTTTTGTGTCTGGATTGTAGCAGTAGACTTTGTTTGAACTGGAGTACAGGGAACCTGCATGACCGCCGTTGATGTATATCTTTCCATCAAATTCAGCACCACCCATTGCGTACATTGGCTCTAGAAGTCGCTCACTTGCAGCCCAGACATTCAGCTTGGGGTCATACCTCTCAACATCTCTCATACCATACTTGCTGCTTGTGTTCCGCCCACACACAGCATACAGGTAACCTTTACATGCCAGGAGACAGAAATCTGTTCTTTTGGTTCGCATTGGCGCCATCACCATCCACTGGTTGTTTCGTGGGTCATAGCGGTACACTGTATCAACGGCAAAGGAAGTGCCACTGCGATCAACGTCCAAGGATTGATGGACCTCACCACCAGCCAAGTATAGAACATTATTGAAGACTGCAACACTGAAAGCTAGTTGATTGGCTGGTAGTCTGCTTAGCTTCTGCCACTGATTATTTTCACCATCTAGATAATACATGTGACTTTGATGATTGAGGTTCAGTCCCTCTATCGCTATGACAACATCCTCACTTCCTTCATTAGTCTCCTGATGATCAATTGCTGTGTGGTGACTTTTCAAAGCATCCACAATCAAGGATCTGAGTGATGACCTCTCAGTCATGTAGGGAACTTGTTGAACCACATCAACCAGACGTGAAGTCTCCATGTGAGTTAACTTGACGTAGGACATCAGTTCTTCTGCTTTGTTTACATGATTCTCATCTTGCCTGATCCATTCAACGATGATCTTGAACACATCTTCAGGACTGTAGAAGGCCATTCTGGGCTGTGTCAGTATACATGTCAACCCTTCATATGAAATATCTACCAAGCTGCTACTCTGATCTTTTGCCAGGGACATAAACATATCCATAATTTTGGAATTCTGTAATAGTTCTCTTTGTAGGCTGTACACCATTGCAATGTTGAAACTCTCCGCAAAGGTTTCAACACTAGTAAATTCCTGTAGGTACCTGATGCATAATTTCTGAACACAAAGCATCTGGAAGTGACTTGCAGCATCAAGGACGCTGATGACATTCTCATGGGTTAATATGAGGGTCCCAGTGTACACATAGTGCAAAATACATGTGAGGGCATCGGCTGTAATGTCAACAAGTTCAACTTTCTGTTGGTGAAAGGTACTTTCTCTCAGTCCCCCAGTGAACATGGCCTTGAAGTAGTCACTGCACGCAGACAGCAGAGCTTTGCTGCTTGAAAAGGAGATACCATCAGCAATAAGGACGACATCAGTGAAACAGGACTCACAATATTTGCCAATTTTTTCCAGAGTGTCAACGGCCAATTCCTTCTGTATAGCTTCAACTGTTATGGATTGTCGGTCTTCTGTTTTGTTGGCATCCGACTCAGTCTCATATTCACGAAATTCTAAACGGCATTGCGGAGGCTCTTGATTCTTAATGCATCTAAGTGGACCAAGAAAACCTGAAAGAATGAAGATACATTCAAAAGATAAACTATGTATAAGACTCATTGTCTATGAAAGGAGTTTGTATTTTCATGTATTCTCATGTGTCTCCTGCAGCTTTTAATCAAAGGCTGTAAGTTATTTTTTAAATCTACGAAATCTAGTTTCATAATGATATGCTATGATAAACCTGGTTATTATGCAAAGTGTGTGTCGACACATGAAGGCCAGTAAATGTTAGTGTTTGTCAGCCATTTTTTCCTAGGTGTATAATTCTGGATTAATAAATCCATCCTGGCTATCCTATCTACCTAAATCAACTGATCCTACTGACTAATTTGATATGTGGTTTACTTTGGACAAACAAATCTGCAATGTTTGCAAAACTAGCTGAATTTCAGTTTCAAAGTCAAGCCAAGCAAAATGGATGCATAGTGTTGGACCTTTGGACAACTGGACAACTTAAAGGGAGACAGTCATTGGAACTCTGCTCAAAGGTTGCCTGGGACCCCCACGACTGATATAAACACTGTATCTATCATACGTTGGCGATTGATAAAAGTTAAAACATATTTGTCAACAGTAAATATTGTAAAATTCAAATTTGCTGTTATGTTGACTTGATGCATCTAGATATCATGTATGAAATATCGGTACATTGTTTGTAAACAAGAAAGTCGCACACATGCAGTTCCAACGACTGCCTCCCTTTACTATAAACAACTCCTGCATGGCATTTAGCTGGAGAGCAGCAGAATAAACTACTAGGTACATTCCCAATCCCAGGTAGGGAGATGCTAAACACACAATGAACCCGGTAGTATGAATTGACAGCCAAAGACAGTATACCTACAGTAGACCTGATTTTAGACGAATGTCCTTATTTCCATATATTTGCATGTAATATGCATGCATACACAAACACTACCCATTATCATCACAGGACAAACTGTAGGATGAGAAGAACCACGAGGATACATTTAATTTCAACAAATTAACAAACATGCACACTTTATGTTCCCCTTGTTCTTATCACAGTGCAATATTTCTGTGAAAAACACAAAGTGAATGAGTGCAGCTAGAAATGTTAGACCCAATTTTAGACCATAAAATTGTATAGCACATTATAGTTATGAAAAGTTACCCTCCCTACTCTACACTTTAATACTTGTAGAATTTGTAAATATTATAAATCAAGGTATGTATGAAAAGCTAATCAATTTTACAATAATTTTTTTTCACTTTTAAGAAATAAATGAAATTTTCAGCAAATTTACTTTCTTCAATGTATGCAGATGTACCAGTATCTAAAGATTAAAAAATTCCAAGCACCTTCTGGAAAGAATAAAAACAATATATATATAGTTTGCTGGTATTTTTGGTAATACTTACCATTGAGTTGTTTTTGGCTAGCCTTCACATCTGGTAAGTCTTTTGGAAGTTTACTGGCACAAAGTTGGCTTCCTGGTAGGAAACGCTGTTCCCAAGACGTGAGTTGCATATTCCATGGTTCTGACTTGACACCACATTGATATGTAAATAAGTGACCAAACTTTGGGGTCAAACAACCTGGTGCTGGTGGAGTGTCCCCACCACCGATGATATAAATGGTGTTGCTAACAGACGTCACTGACAGCCATTCAATTTTGGTTGGGAAAGCAGAATCAGCCAACATATCCCAGGTATCATGATATGGATCATAACGCTCCATATTTCTTTCAGTTAGACCTAATCCTCCAACAAGAACTATTTGATTTCCAGGCAGATGGCAAATCCCATGCCCGGCACGACCAACTGGGAGAGGTGATCTACCCTCCCAGCTTACTCCTGATGTTACTTCAAGGCATAGATTTGTAGTGCATCCCTGTAGGTACATCCCCCTTGAAATATCTGAGAGTCGTTGTGTGGGCAAGGTAAATGAATTCTGGACACCACCCATGACATAGATCCTGTTATCAAGGGTAGTTGCAGCATGACAACACAGATCAAATGGTAAACTGATGCCTAATGACCATGAGTTGTTCAATGGATCATAAATCTCTACCGAGCTTGTAAGACGGGAAATATGATTATTTTCATCTTTATAAGTTGATGTTAGTCCACCAATTGCATACAAACAGTTATTTACAGCAACCAGAGAAAAGAAAGCTCTGTCTTCCAACATGGGAGATATCACTTGCCATTGTTTTCTAAGGATGTCATACCTGAACACTTCATTTGAAACAGGTTGATTCTTGGAATCTATATCAAATGTACAACCTCCGGCAATAAAGAGGAAACCGTTTAGTACAATGCAACTGTGGCCGCAGCGAGATTTAATTGCACTCTGGGTAGAAATTGTAGATGTCTGCACATTAAAACTACGGATCACATTGTGTGTTCTAGTCCCTCCTTCATACAACGTACTAAATCCACCATAGATTAAGATAATATCATCTTCTTCTCCACTGCTTTTAACTTTGTTTGTGGTTGCTACAGCATGTCGCCATGGCAACATGTGATAATTCAGAGCATCCAACAACTGGGGAAAATGATTGACAAGTTTTCTACACTGAGCAAGGACTATAATATCATCCACTTGAGTTTGGGTGAAGTCAAGTTGATTCAAGCAATTGTGAATTGCTAACTGTTCATTCTGAGTATCTGTTTCCTCTGATGTTTTCAACCACTCTACAACTGCATATAATTCCTTTTCTTCTGTTAAACCAAAGCTTTGAAATATTCTTTTTAGGTTTGCAATGTCTGGAGACATTCCGTCATGTGCTTCCCCACAGCTGCCATGTTTGTCATTAGAGTGCTGATCATTGTTTGCCAAGATTTCAGCCAACTTTTCTTGAGCCTTGTCTTCATCCATTTTTCTGAAAACAAAAGTTACAGTATGTCAACTTTTACATCAACTGTAAACATGGATTCTTACCATAGGGTGTTAGGATATTTGGAGAGTTTTTGTGATACTGTGTTGTTGTCCATTGCTTTAACAATATATACACCTGAACAAGAGCATCTAACACACTATTGTAAAAATGGCCCTTATGAAATAAGAAATATGTCAGCTTCAATTGATGATATATGTGATGAGCCTAAAAGAATATCCATTTTATTTACAGTATTTTGCCAACACAAGTAGAATAAATTGCATGAACTTTTATTGTGTTAGACTAGAAGAACCATTGGGGGATAACGAACTCAACCTATGGCTGTGCACACAGAGTTTCTGCATTGATTTGCATTTATATCGGTAGTTGAAATTTAGCGGGACCAAAATCACCTCATGGCATAATTTCTTTTCATCTGAAGTATTATTGTGTTTATAACAATACCTGCATGGGTGCCATGCCATTCTAAAGACTAGGCCAATAAAATTCAGCAGTGTAATCCGTGTATACAAGTGTAAGGCTATATTGCAAGGCTGAATACTGGGAACAGAAGGATGTACATTGTATGTGGAATTACCGTATATTAAGTACTGTTATTAATTAAGAAGAAACAAGAGGAAACCTGTCTCTTGCTTTTCAATATTTGCTATTAATTAAGCCCATGACAATAAATCGAAAGGGCTCTTACCAATAAGTCACCCATCTACAATGTAATGGCCACCTGGGACAGAGAAAATTCTTACATGGAGTCGTATATGGTATATTACAGGCTGGTGCCCATAAGCACTGTGCAAAAAGACCAGCAGATCAGGCATCTTACAAGCAGACTAGACCTCAAAGACTACAGTTATTACTGCTGAGTAGTATTTCTCCTGTGGGCAAAACTGAAGATTAGTGGATACAAAGAAATTTTGTTTAAATTGTTAGTACCATACAGTATACTCATACTATCATTACTCATCAGAGCACCCTTAGAAAAACCTTTCAGTTGGCAACCAAAGGTGTGTCTACTAATCTTCAGTCATCCCCTTCTATGCTGTATGGTTACTTTGATGTAACTCAGGTAAACATTTGTCATCACTGGGTGCTGTTTGTTGTGAGTTCGAATCTGATCAAAATTCCGAAATTCTACTGTATTTTCTACCCTGGATTGTTGGACAGAAATTTCCCCAAGGCTGTCTTTCACAAAGTGATGTATTTATTGCTCTCTGATCATGGTCCCTCAGATAGAGGGACTGTGCTCTGATAATGTTTGTGTATGATGTGTGATAGCGAGTAGGTGAGTGTGAATGCTTCATGAACTCTAACGCGTGTGGGGGGGTCACAGTCAGAATAATTGTAACAACTAATAGCTCTGTTATTGAACCACTCTTTTTCTAAGGGTGGGGATTTGGCTGAGCGGTTTTGATTGTGATGTCTTTGTTAGGTGACTGGGTGCTGTGTAAGTTAGAATCTGATTGAAAATCTACTGAATTTGCCGTTCATTACCGGTAGGATTGGAAGGTGCTATAGTGCCAGTCTCACTGTGGATTTCACAAATCATTTTTTCTGAGGATTATGCAAACCCTACAACTACCTTTGTAAATTTGTTGTAGTGATTGAATGTGCACGTGTCAGCAGGCAGTAATATAGTTACAATTCGTTACCATGTCGTGTCACCATGACATCATAGATAAGTTGATTGTTCTCCACCATGATTGAATTTTCATATTAAAGTGGCAACAGAGTGCATGGTACTAGACTTTGTCCGAGTGAAAGCGAAATCAACGTCGTCCACTTTGTATTGCTATGGAGCTACCAATATTGGTAGCTCCATAGTAATGCAAGGAGGTAGATACCTAAAGCCTCACTCTGCATGGCAGGGCTGTGTGTTACCGGCGTTATACAGTCTCCCACTGGAGGCCATATAATGCCGGTAACACACAGCCCTGCCATGTAGAGCTACCTCTGGCCATGGTATGGCAAAGATACTAGTATTCAGCTAGTGGTAGTGTTGCTTGAAAAGTTGGTCGCACTTGATACTTTCCCCGGTCAGGGGTAGCATGGAGGTAGAAGGAAAACATGAAGGTCGCACACACAGTCGCTTGTGCCATAGAATCGTCGACTATTTCTAGTACTTGTCAGGGCTTGCGTTTACGTGCACAGGCACCACCGTAGTTGAGAGCGCTTTTGGTGTAGTAAAAAGGGAAGCGTTATCAACTACGGTGGTGCCTGTGCTTACGTGTAGCCTGCACGGCGAAGGGCCTGTTTCTGTGTTACAGACACCATGGAGGTACAGAAAGGGTCTCGCTTGTACCTCTATGGTTACACTGAGGGACCTTCGCCGTGTAAACAACTATGCTAGCACATCTCTAAGTCCCGATCAAGATGTTCAGTTAGTTATTGAGCTTCTCCTCCAAGTTAAAAAGCATGTGCCTACCTAGCTGTAGTACAGTAGCTCGAGATTTTGCCTGGGTATTTGGGTCGGACGGCAAAACCAGAACCAGATTTTGGTTTTGCCGTCCGACCCAAATACCAGTACCCACGCAAAACCTTTAGCACCACAAGCTACTGTACTGCATCTAGTGCCTACCTGCCTACCACTCCAATGACCAACCTACCCGAGTGGCAGAGGCTACGGATTCGCAGCTAGTGCCTACCCTACTTCCAAAAACTCTCCGGAGAACGGCGTTCTACACCCTGATCACATAATTAAAACATCCGCTAACCTCGATCATCATGCTCTTCGGCAAGAAGGCGTACGTAATGTGTTTGTTCTCAGTGCAGAGACGATGACAAACTGTTTGCAGTGTCGTAGTTCACGGAACTTTATTGACATGGCTCTGTTTACTTCCGGTTTGCATGACGCGTCGACGGGGAAGTGTCCATATTCTATACGGGGGTGTGCTGCAGAGGAATAGATCTCTACACCTGAGACAAAGTTTCTCTTCTCGCCACCGTCGACAATGCTACTTTAAAACAGAACAAAACCAGTCCATTTCAAAACACTCTTTAAAAATTAGATTATTTACTATTGGACGTTATTTAAGTGCCGATTTAATTTCGGGCTTTGTGATCACGCACTACCCGCAACTTCAAATCCGCCACAAACTGGTTTCGAGACTGTATAAGGCCCGTTAGCATAATCAAAAAAGAGTGTGTATGTGCAAATTGTCTATGGCTCTGTAGTCGCCTAAGTATCTTGACTTTGGAAAAATCAATGGGATGCGACCTCAGTTTTTCCTCTAAAATTCAAAACGTGATAATTATTGAGGCATATTTGGTCAAAATCGTGGCACGGGTCAGATATATAGAGTTTGTATTATGAGTATGAGAACATTGCCTGCAGATGACCTTGCTCATACTTAACAACCTACGTGGTACAGTTTATTGGTGATAACTGCTCATCTGCAATAGCTGTACGGTACGGACCAGGACACAAGTGATAGCAAAGTCGTCTGTTTCGCTTGAATAAGTACAGTCGCAGGTTGATAAATCTAGACAGGTGAGGTTTAAGAAGTTGTTGTATTTTGTGCTCTTCCCACAGCTGTTATTGTATTCTTCAATTTCATTCCCAGAGTTGATTGTGCACATAAATGAGCGGAAGGGTGGGGAATCGCGTGTGAACACGAATTGTCGTGGCTGTTGTTTGTTGTTTTCATCGTAACAGATAAGTTATGGTCGGTGGGTTATGGATCCGGCCATGACGGCTACCTTCACCTTGTAATTCAAGAATTTAAGCAAACACTCGATATTGGGAACACGACGAATGCTTAATATGTATATACTTAAGCGTGGTTCCCCTTAATGGCAAATGATGTAAACACTTTCACCAACTCCACTGAGTGCAGGCAAGGCGAACAACCATGCCAACTCCATATGTTGGCCTGACAAGTTCTTCAAAGTCACCAGAAGGGCGTGTCTTATTTAGAAACGAGACAACCAAGGTAGATATTACGACACATATTCAGATGCATTCATTGCCATTCGGATGTACTCAATCATCTTATAGTGAAGGTACAATGATTTCTGAAGCCAGTTTGAAACTTAAAAGTAGGTCACCATACCTTCCGCAGTAGCCCTGGCCCTGGGCCATGCATGACAAAACAAATGCCAATTGTTTATGGACTTTTGATAGTGAATACTATTTATGAACAACAACGACAACAACGACATATGTAATAATAACAATAATAATCATAACAACAACAACAGTGACAACAATGATAATAAATAGTGATAATAATTATTAACAGTGATAATGGTTTATCAATCCATGAAGCCAGCAGGCAAATAGAATGGTGCATGAATGGTATTTATCTAGGTTTGTGATTTTTGCAGTAAGTATATTCCCCAAGTGCGTTTTGGGGCAATATATATTCCTTATTAAGTATTCAGTTTTTGTAATTTGTTTATTTAAATCATTTAACGCTACACTTTTATGTTTATAGAGATGTGATGCTGATAGTGGAGGATGTTTGAATTTTGTTCACTCCAGATAAAATGGTGTATAATTTATATGTTAGCTACCTTACCTAGCTTTGTATTTCTTGTAAGCATGGCAAAACCAACTGCTGCTATCTTTCAAAACAGACTTGAAATGCATGTTGGTATAGCCATGGAGGTAGCATCGTGTGCTACCTCCATGATGTACCCTTGTGAGGCGCAGTTTTCCCTATTGATCTTGGGCAGTGTTTACCACAAAAGTTAAAAGCTTAAACTTTTGATTAAACTTTAGTGAAAGAAACTTTCAAACATTCTTATTCTAAATCTATAATAAAAATCAGGGGTCACAAGTTTTGGTACCAGGGAAACAAATAGTCTTAAATGTACTTATATTTGAAATTCAAAATGGCCGCTACCCCTGTGTGAATGAAGTGGAAAAAAATAAATTTTGATTTTCACAAAAATAGGTGAAGTGTATGAACTCAAATGGCTTCAAAATAAGCAAACAGAAGTGATAGATCAGAAAAGTGTAGTAAAATTTGAGTCCAAACAGCTATCCATGAGGCACATTCTACCTTAAAAAGTATTGTTTGTGATGATTGTATAATGTATTTACCTTTGAGTCTTATTTACCTTTGAGTTGCTTTTCTCTTTTGGCCCCCTTAGAGAATGAAGACTAATTTGCCATGGCATGGGTTAATTTTCAAGTTTCAGCTGATAGTTTAAGTTTCCCATCAATTACTTTTATAGAACATTGTGTATTGTACTAGCCTTCTTGACAACAGTCTATGCTATGTTACATCAACATGACAATACTACATTATGCCTTGCTGTTTGTAATTGATTGACCAAGACAGTCACATCGAAACGATATTCCTAAAATTATTTTCTCTCACCCAACAGATTGTTGAAAATAAAAAGTAAAGGGCATGGATGTTGGAGCGTCTTCGGAAGAGACATTGCTTTGTCAAACATTGTCTCTTCTGCATGTAGAAGATGCATCACCAGAAGAACTGAGTCATTACTTACAGAGTAGTGACACACACAGGTTTTCAGCCAATTTTGACCTGCTCAACATTCTTATACAATGGGTTGAATGTGACAAAGAGCGGATGCAGTATGCTGGAAAGCTTCTCCATTACATAGAGCTGAATCAGATCAGTGCAATTGACTTTGTTAGATGCATACAACCACATAGCTGGCTAGTATCAGATGCAGACTGCTTTGCTCAGATTCTGCAGACACTGAACTATCATGCAGCGCCCCATCGCCAGCCACTTGTGTCTCAGTGCAGGCCGCTACATGAAAGCAGTCAGGAAGTGTTGGTTGCTACGGGGGGTGTGCAACAGCAGAATGGGATGATGCAGCTACGAGTGAAGAATGCCATGTATCTTGAACCAAGTCAACAACAATGGACTGAACTGACTTCCCTCCCAGAGTTTGTGTATGCCCATAGTGTTACTGCTCTCAATGGTTTCTTATATGTAACTGGCGGAAGCAACCATGATGTACATCACCCTGTCAACCAGCAGATTTCACGTCGAATTCACAGGTACGACGTAAACAGCTGTAAGTGGATCATGGCCTCACCAATGCTTGAAAAGCGAGCCTTTTTCACTCTGAATGCTCTCAATAACAAACTGTACGCTGTTGGTGGACTCAACCACTCAAGCCCAACACGTGACGTGGCTTCCATTGAAATTTCTGAGATTAATTCCAAACCGCAACTCATTGTCGCCAGTGTTACAGCAGAAAGCTACAACCCCAATAACAACAAGTGGGCGTACATGGCACAGCTGATGACCCCAACAATGTTACATGCAAGTGTCATTCATGGTGAAAAGCTCTACATCAGTGGTGGGTGTTCTTTTTTGACTTGACCAACGTTGAAGATGATACAGCAATACTAATGACTGCCCTCAGCTCAAATTTCTGCCGTGAGTTCTCAGAGGCTATGTACTGTTATGATCCCAAATTGGAAATGTGGGAAGAGAAACAGCCCATGTCGGTGAAACGTGCAGGACACAAAATGTGCGTCATGTCGGACAAAAATATTTGCCATTGGTGGGAAGAACTTACAGAGCAGTTCAGGAATTGAATGCTCAGTAGAGTGTTATAGTCCGGATGTTGATGTGTGGAGTAGCCTTTCTGTTTCACTTCCTACACCATTAGTATGGCATGGCACCACTGCTCTGGATGATAACATTTTCTTAGTCGGTGGAGCAAGAAATTAATGGAAACAGATGAATTTGAAGATGTAAATTTGGTTCAGTGCTATATGACAAGTGAAGGTGGTTGGTACACAGTTGCCAAGTTACCTGTGGGCTATGCTGGGGCTGAGTGCTGTTCCATCAGATTACCACAGAACAAGCCAGTCAGGCAGGAATTCTCTCCTACAGAAGGTACGTTTTCTCTTTGCTAAGAAATCTAAGGACAGAATTACTACAATTCTTGGAAAATTTCTCACATAAAAAGACAGAGAAGGCATTTCTTAATGCCAATATTCAGAAAAAAACACAAAAAGTAGGTAGACTGCCAATATGTTTGAGTGTTTTGGATTATACCCACTTGTACAAATATCCAATTTGATGAAGTGTAGAAAAATCCTAGGTACTCTATTTCTCAGCATTTATATGGTGTCATATCTTACATTGTTTTTGTGAGTTAATTATTGTGGTTCACTTGCGATGTCAATTTTGCAATTGCACAATATTTTGTTCACCAATCAGCTGGTACATCTGAAAGGCATTGTGAAAATGGTCAAACTTCAATTAGATGACGTACTTTGAAACGGATGGGTGTTATTTCTGACACTTGTTTCTAACTCTAAGGATTCGTGAACAATTTAGAGACGTGCAGTTTTACTTTACACACATGTACATGTACAAAATTATACAAATGGAATCTGCATTGCAAAATGCATTGTGAATCACTTGAGCAGTGATATTTGTTGTACTGTTGTAAATTTATACCAAGGTTCCCTAGTTATGTTTCTAGCCTCATAATATCAACACAATTTACATCAGAGGACAACAGAAATGGTACTGGGTTCCCACACCATGTATCCATCTTCCCAAACTCTGTTCAAGTACCATATTTATACATAATTTACACTATTGCAATGGTAAATTTGGTATTATTAATAAAATTGAAAGATGCTGATGTATAATCACAAATTGTAACAGCTAATGGACAAATCAATGCCCTTTGAAATCAAACCAGTGTAAAGTCCAAAGCAACCAGCTTTCAGCTTGTTATTAATGTGGTAGTTTTTGTCTCCTGAACTATTTCTCACACAAGCATTCATTGTCCTAAACCTTTCCTCAGTGACCAAAGTTCAAATGAGGATAACTACATGTATACCCAGTGATATATTCATTTCCACTTGTGACCTCATATTGCTCCATGAATCATGATGATGTAAGGTTTGACTTGCTTTCGACCATAACTAGCGTTAGTGAAGTATGAGGCTGTCTCATCTTCTGCTTGTCAGTGTCTTCCAAAATATGGCAGTTGCTGATTGGTTATACTGCAATACATCAGTAACATTGAGCGGTGTAATCCAGCCTGTCCTTTGCAAGGCCAAGTGACCTTTACTTTGATAGAGATATGTGTATCACAGAAATCTGTTTGAAAATGTCTATTTGCCTTATAAGATGAGCTACAGTAGTCAGTAGATAGTCATTTACTATGGATTATTGCCTCAGTGTGTGAATTTTAAATCCTGTAATTAATGAAATACTGAACAAGTGATGTATAGTATGTGTATTTGAAATTGAATCAAGGACATGTAACAACCAGGTGTATCTGTGCACGTTTCACCAGTGGTAGAAATGAAAGAAGACTTAAAAAATGTATCAATCATTTCAAAACAATAGCTGCAGTGATCGGTACGTACATGTATGCTCCGGTGGTTATTGATCTCTCTTGACACAACTGGTACATGTATACACACACGTATTCTGAATTCCACTTAACACATCAGGTAACCCAGTGAAACATCAAAATGATTGGTCCATATCAAATATTGCATGTCTAAAATTAATGTACATCCAAAGTGTTAGACTCAGCTGAACAACTGACTGTTGTCATGGTTATTCAGTTCTGAATTCATTGCTTAACCTTTCAGTATACATGGATGATTTAGCAAAGTGAAAGATGATTCTATATATAGTAAGTCATAAAGACGTGCTTGCATTAAACCCAGTGCATGTAATTTTAACATTATATGTCCTCATTCCATGGATGACAAAATTACTGTTAACTCGTAATCGCATACATAATAAGTATTTTATGGCTGTGGCATTTTAGTTTAAAAAGATGACTTACATTAATACACATGTGGTATAATACATTGTTTTACAGATGATTGAGTACTGATCATTTATGTAACCATCGTGGATTTGAAAGTGTGAAAGGGTCAGATAAATTGATCACAATTGGAATCTTGTCTCTAATTCAATTATTGTGTCAACTCTGTAAACCCTGGATTATTTGCGATATGATTATTCCTTCCCAGTTAATCCTATTTGACTTCTCTGCCTGTAATTATGATCAAGAGCAATTTCGATCAACAGCAGTTGACTTGAAAAACAGAAATGTAGCAAGAATAATACTTTTTTTTGGTAGGCAGTGCCTGTTCCATGTGACTGTTCTAATCTGTAGGATATATGTATTTACATTAGGATTATATTGGTACTTTCAGATAACCGTGACATGTTCCGGTAGACATTGGTATCTAAAACAACTGGTTTTTCTATGTGATAGTGAATATGCACTTGTACAAACCAGCAGTGGAGCTTTAGACTATGAAGTCAAGAGATATATACCCAAAACAAACTTTTACATGGAATGGGTGTCAAATACCGGGACCAAAAAATAATGTATGTACGGTATAATGGGTTCAGGGTCATCAAAGCTTATGAAGAAATAAGTCTGACAAAGGAGATCTCTTGTACATCAGATAACCATAGATTAAAACGGAATAGCGATTGAAGTAATTCTTCTGTCTAGGACTAGTAGGAGTGGACAAAGTGCTGACTGCAGCAAGTAGCAAATGCATGAGTGTTGACATGATAAAAATTCATGGGTAAAGCCATTGTGTGAGATGGCAGGTGGGTTGTGGCATGGTTCAGTGGTTTGATTATAAATCATTTACGTGTCCTATATGTCAACACTGTGAGACAAAATGATGTGAGACTGACATCTGGTTGACTGCTTTGAATGTTTTCTGTGACTCAAACAGGAATAAACTAATCTGAAAGTTGGAAAAGTTTCGGTGTAGAATTTTCCAGTAAATGTGACTAGATGTTGAAAATTGAATACATCATTACATGTATGGCTTGTCCCAGTGATAAATATTGGTAACAGATACTCTTTAGAATCTGTCATTTTCAAATATGAAGGAATAGTTTGAACAACTGAAAATGTCAAGCTGAACGACACTGTATCCTTCCTATATTTCTACAATTTCATTCACAGGTTTATCAAATCTCATGAGATGGATATATGTAGCCATTATCAATTATATTAAAAAGACCTTGTTGCCTTGAAAAAATCCTATGACATCTTCATTTGCCAGTGAGAATCATCAACTTGGTTGGCAATGGTAGCCACATACAGAACTCATACATGTAGCAGCCCATGATATTTCATCAAGAGACACTGTATCCTTGCCTTGATACAATTTCCATTTACTATTGCAGTGTTCACAATCAACTGGCCCCTCTGTGAATGCAATGTGTCAGTTGACCTTTGACATTGAACCTATTAAGAGAACTTGGAATATCTGTCCTAGAAAAGCAAAATGATTTGTTTCTCATCCTCATGTCGTTGACCTTGACCATTGTACCAGTTGTTTGTTGTTTGTTTGAAAAGAATAGAAAAATTGGCAGTGTGCTGCACATGCTAGTAGGACCACATTTACGTACTTTTTATGGTAATCATTTTTTTCTGCCAGTTCAGAAGTACCGTACCAATACATGTCATTATTATACATGTACATCTACCATAGAGAATACTATAGAATTTGTGGTAGGTTGCAGATCACTGTAGTGTCACTGCTGTGGCGTACACTACTGGTATCACTATCAGGTCAAGTCATAATATATGACAGATGTGATCATTTAGAGGCTCCTCACATCATGCATGTGAACAGGATTTTTTTGGTGACCGAGACATACATACATCTAAATATTGTTATACAGGTCACTTTCAGGTATTGTGGTTTGAACCAACTTGACCTCAGAGTGAGAGATGAACTCTGCAAGAAAAGGCTAGTCCATGTATCAACAGAAGTACCCCTGGGTATTTTCTCAGAAAGTAAATGAGTTTTTGATTGACAACCATAACCACCAGTACGTTTTCTTCTTGTGTCAAATACACATTCAATGTGAGTGTTGAGAAAAGCCCGTTTTGTTCATCAGAAAATAAATGACACTTTGTGAAATGTTGATTGTGTTAACATAATCGGCAAGTGACCTAAATGTAAACCTTACATGCAACCTTCCTCTATAGATACTAAATAGTTTTGATTGAACTCAGAAATGTATATAACTACCCACAGTGATTACTTGTATGGTTTACCGTTCTATGCAGATGTCTAGTGGCTATTTGTACATGAAGCTTATATTTGTGATATTATACGTGAAGGTCAGGAATGTAGTTGAGTAAAGTCACATGACCTTGTCGGTAAAATTTACAGTCAGAAGGTCATCTGTGTGACAGTTCATCCCTGTGGTAAAGAGAAAAATAACAGCTTGCAATGGTGCGCTTGAAATGACTCATTAATTTACTAGTTCACAAGTTGGTTTCTGCCATTGGTATACTGCTACTGTGTGTAACTGTTCAAGTGACATATTATATAATAATACAGTTGAATTCAAGAATTTATCTTTCATACTGCAGAGTCTATTCTATTTGTCTATTGTAACATGTATTTGTCTCTCAGTAAACCTACTGGAATAGAACTTAGTTCATGTCGTTTAGAGGTCACAAACAAAACACACTGCCTATGTAAAACACAAGGAGTTATTTTTGAATATTTTTCAAGTTATTCATGTACATTAATATTAGGCAAACTGATGGCTGATACCTGAGCAGTTTATGTATTCTTAAAATTGCAAAAAGTTCAGAAGATAGTGACTTTGTTCTTTTAATTTTGTAAAGATTTAACAGAGTCCCACATGACATGTACTGGCATATTTCCACATACCATACCACAGCTTGATGTTAAATGTATTTGTACAAATGATGGGGAAGACACAAGGGAAGTTGACTCACCCTGTTTTGTGATGGCAACCTTTGTGTGAATGCTTGGATGAAAGCAATTGTATCCCCTGTAGTACTAGTAGTTCAGATCATTTTGCCTACAAATTAGGAAAGCTTTTGGTAATTGTAAGGACAAATTTTAGAGGACAGTTTAAACCTACCGGTACATGTCAGGGTATATTATAATATGATAGTATTTCTGATATGATAATCAATAGCCACCACTTGGCTAATCTGTCATGTTAAATTCATGTACTTAAGATATTTCCCATGTCAACACAGCAAGAGGTTTTCGGACTTTGTGCACAAAGTAAGTTTATATTAACTTAATTTTCATAAGAGTATTATGTGACCAATACTTATTATTTCTCTTCATTTGGTGACTTTGACATGACAGGCAGTAAATTTTTGTCTTTCCAGAATAGAAGCATTGGTTGATATCTGATCCACCCACTCATAGTTATAGCCTACAGAGCTGGAATGTTTTGCAAACCTGAATAGGTATTGAGCAGTCTCTCAAAGCAATTTGCATGTTGCATTTGTTGGAAGCAGTGTCCTGAATGGAAGGTTTTGAAACAGAAAGAACTGAGGGCAGTGACTTTTATAGTCATGCATTGTCTATTTTATTTACAGCTGTTCGTATTTGTCAGTGTTATTACAGATACTTCTAATACATTAAATTTTACTCTTTCATCCCCATGGTTTGGCCCAACCTATGTTTCCTGTGCCCGTATTGATATGTACTGAGTGAGAGAAATTGGACAGCATAAAAAGGTCAAAAAACTTGAAGTCAACCAGTTTTTTTTAACGATATCAGTTCTCAGTATAATTTGCAACTCGAGCAATGATTTTATGTATTGTGAAAGAGCATTAAATTCATGCTTCAACAGAGTTACATTGTATGATGGTTTGCTTCACAGATTGAATAGAACCTTTTAAAGAGAGAAAAAAATAGTGATGTCAATATTTACACAAATTTGTGATTTATTCAGCATCCATTATTGCTTGCAAATTGTTTTCATTAGAAGATGCATTGAAAAGCTTGGATGGGTCGTAATCGATTTTCAGAGTGAAAAGATAGACCTGTGATGTCTTTCATCATTGTGTTTATATATTTTTCCGGTATGATTCATTGTGAGAAAATTGCATCTTGCATCAAAGTTGATGTGTGTGTACAAGATACTGCTGTCTTGGCTCTCAGTTCACTGTAATATTTGTCATCTGTATTCAGCCTAGCTTGGCTTGGTCAGTATGGTACAGCCTCCCCAACAAATCCATGTGGCATGCCCTACAGTTTAGTTTGCGGCATTTTCTTAACAGCTTCAAATCATGTGGCCCAATCATGAGTAGCAATGCATTTAGTATTATGTTAGTGGGTTCAGCAAAGTGAAGGAATTACCCCCAAGGATTACCAAGTGGAGCTTTGCATGTGAGAAAGTCAATGCTGCAGTTTAAGGTCAAGTTTACTACCAAGAGTACTGTCCCTTGATTGCAGTCAAACCTTTTTAATCATGGTTACACTACAGTGCTTTAATGAAAACCAGCTTACTCAGGATAACATATCAATAAGTCGTCATGGTAACTGCTACAGGTTATGTCATGTTACAGACTCTAAGGTTTGTCCGAGATCACTGTGCCCTTGTTTGTGGAGGGAACATGTTTTAGCCAATCTGACACAGAAATGACTCAACTGTGCTCTCTCCAGTTTAAGAAAATGATATATGTGACATGCATCAGTTTAGGGTTTATTTGGTTAATTAAAAAATATTCCTGAATTTAAATCTGACAGTTCACAAATTGCGTAGGTTAAGGGGCACACTGGTTTTGATCATAAAATTCATCAGAATGTGACTAGGCATTTTGACAGGCTGTTTAGACGTAAGAGTGGTAATGTGGGAATTTTAAAAACACATTTACAACTATATCAAAATAAAGTATTGTATTTGATAGGACAATTCTAAATTCTAGGCTCCCATGCTGTAGTCATGCAAGCCATCAAATTTTATGTGTTATCTTCTCAGACTGCTGGCCATCATTTCCAGTTTTTACGGATGTTCAGAGGTAACCAAACAAAGAAAATTAAACAAAGCAGCAATGAACATAAAAACTTACTATTACATAACTACATGTGAGATAGCCTAGTGCATCTCAATGGTGTGATTGTATGTGATCTAGCCTCACATGATGTGTCTCTACAACATGTAAAGTACAGTTGTATTCAAATGTATGCAAAACTGCAATGACCTTAGTCATCAATTGTTTATACAAAGCTGTTGTGACCTTAGTGACTACATTGTTATTTACATAACAGTCTGCCTTTATGTTTACTGAAGGTATTGTGACATCAAGTATAATATTATCACTATTAATAATGATGATATTATGGCTATCATTTGTGTAAATATTGATTGATGATATCTGGTGACAACTTACACATTTTTTCCATGCATACTTAAACTCCCATGTTAGTACATTCCAGTAGTTTGATAGGCATGGAGGCCTTCTGTTAGCAAGGTTTTGAATCAGTTATATGGTCTGCAGACACTGCATGGCAATACTTTGTGACATTATTGGCTGAATCCAAACACTACGTGGAGGCTCCAGGAACAGCCAGGGTAATTTTCTCATAGGTCATTCACCAGTAAATATCATGCTGTGTTTTCACTGAGAAGTGATAAAAAAATAGTGGTGTAGAGCCATGCTGTCAACGGATTGTAAATGGCAATTCCAAAAAAATATGTGCGAGGGCATCTTAGGTTATTCTTTGGTAAATGTAGGGAATTTTCCAAATGTAAATGCTCGCACCAAGTATAATGAATGTTTTAGATCAGTGGAGAATTAAAGTATTATCATTCATTAAAGCTGACACAAAAGTAGATGAATATCTCAACATGATAGATATTAATTAAGAATACAATGTCTCTTGGGACATCAGCTTGCACATCAAATGCTTATCTATAATTCATAACATATCATCTGTCAAATGTACTAGAATACAATATACCAAAATGTTGTTTATTGTGGTGAATGGATCCTGTTTGCATTGCGTGTTTTGCGCCTGGGTGACTGTCTTTGAGGCTTGAATGGAACACTAACGTTACATAGCAATGAATGTGAAAGCATCAAGCAAGTGTTCAGATTTGCCAGCCTTGGATGTGGTTGGCAGAATATCTTATATTACTTTTAATAGTCACCTGATGATGCCATTGTAGTGTGATACTGATATATGACATTTGATGATTTTCACCCACATCATTGCATAGAGGACGCTACATAGAAGTTAGTACTAGAAATAGTTCATCAAACTTTTTCACATCTCATCACTAAGTACATAATTTTGTTTGCCCTCAGTTAAGGCACTGACCTTCAAAGACAAAAACATTGTCCCTAAAGGTATACAGTCACCTGTAATCTAAATATGCCCATATATGGTCAAAGGGGCTTTCCTTGGTATTCAAAATGCCCATGTGAGGGTGCTGTTTTTAAAAAGCGGCCACCCGCTTAAAATCCGTGATTGGTCAGATTTTCTCTTTCCATGGTAACTGTGGCAAAATTGGAACAGGTGACAGTATACCTTTAAGCTTAAACACTCGGTAACTTTTAAATGGAGGTTTAGTAATTTGTGAAAAGTTTAATACATTGTGAAATATCTCAACTGTGTTTGTGCTGTTTTTATCTAATAATGTAAGATCTCTTTATTTTATCTGTACAGAAGATGTGAAAGAAGAACTCAAGTATAAAGGGAAGCAAGCCAATGAAATTGCAGAAACTGTGGATTACTTTGCAGCAAATAATGGCAGCTCTGTAGTCATTGTCAAGTATTTCTATCAGATACTCAATGGTCTGAATGAACTGCGAGTTTCTGGTGATCTGTCTGATATCATACTGGTGGCCGAGGACAAGAAGTTCTATACTCACAAGGCAGTGTTGGCGTCTTGCAGTGACTACTTTAAAGCCATGTTTACAGGAGGTATGAAGGAGAGCATGTCAAAGCAACCAGAAATTGAACTCCACGGCATCTCTGCCGATGGCTTGGCAACGCTTCTAGCATTTCTGTATACATCAGAGTTAAACCTCTCCCATGGTAATTTTGAAAGTGTCCTGACAGCCGCCAGCCACTTCCAGATGGAGACGGCTTTAGACTTCTGCGTCAATTACCTGCAGTCTGAGCTTGGAGTGGAGAATTTCTTGGATCTGGTTAATGCAGCAACCATTTACAGTTTGCTTGAGAGGTTTGTTGATGACGAGAGGACTGTGGATACATTCATGGCTGTATCAAGAGTTGATGTTGGTCAGATTATGGAACTTTCAGTTCACCAAATGAATGCCTTCCTGAAGAGTGATAAGCTTAGCCTATACCCCCCTCTACAAGTTTTCCAGCTCTTCCACAAATGGATTCAGTATGACGCAGACAACAGAATATCGAGCGTCAATAAACTGGTCCCTCACTTCAACTTCTGCCGCATGCTGCCAGAAGATGTGATCGATGCCGTACAGAGTGTTGATTTTATGACCAGTGATTTGACGTCTCGGAAGCATCTTCTTGAAGCTATGAAGTTCCACGCCTTGCCATACCATGTGATGACAGATGGTTCAATGCCCTGTGATGAAGAGGTCCTCCTTGCCACAGGTGGCACTGCAGAGAATGCCTTCACGTGCAGCCAGATGTATTACTTTGACACTGAGTTAAATGACTGGCACGTTCTGGCTGAAATGCCGATGGAACACATAGCCTATAGTGTTGTTACAATGGACAACTTCCTGTACATTGCTGGTGGTGAAGACCATGACTGTTATGAAACTGATCCTATGGGATGTGAGTACACCACTGATGCTGTTTACAGGTATGACCCTAGATTTGAAAGATGGTCCTCTGTAGCATCAATGCATGCTAAGAGAACCAACTTCTGCCTTCTTGCTTGCCAGGGATTCTTGTATGCCATAGGAGGAAGAAATGCTCTATTGAGAGATGGGCTTGTTTCTGTGGAGTTCTACAACCCCATTCTCAACATGTGGGAGTATGGAACATCCCTCCCCAGACCAATGTATGGAATGGGTAGCTGTGTATATGACGATAGAATCTACCTCTCCGGTGGATGCACGGATGGCTCTCTGTATTCCAGGAATTTACTCATGTATGACCCAGCAACACAGATCTGGCAGCAGAAGGCTCAGCTTCCCAACAAACGTGCGTGGCACACCATGGCAGTGGTCAATGATCGAATCTACATGGTTGGTGGGCGGATTGTCAAGTCTTCCATGACGGTTGCAAGCGAGTTCAGTATTGAGTGTTACGACCCCACTGCTGATCAGTGGCTGCAGTCTGTGGAGATCCCTTCTGATGAGCTCATCACCAACCGCCTATCCATGACAGGGTACAGGAGTGCTGCCTGGAATAATTACATCCTGACGCTGCATGGCCAGTTTGCCATTGGTAATCTGAAGACCAGGAGAACTCTACAGTGTTACAACGTAGAGCTAGACAGGTGGGAGACATCTCTGAAACTACCAAGGGATGGCTTCCAGGAAGTCTGTACATTGAGAGTCCCAAAACACATCCTGAAAGCAAACCGCATTACTGCAAAGGGTGAGTTTTATATTTTCAGTTCACTGTTTTCATTTGCATGATCATGTGAAAAGAACAGCACAATCTGACATTTCTTACCATCAGATGTTTTTTTTTGACCAAATTGTCTTCAATGATGAAAGTTAGATTTACTTAAACTTTAAAGGATTGCAGGTGTGTAAAGATTAGGGTATGGAAATGCACTCTGAAGTCATCAGAGAGGAAATATTCAAAATTCTGTTTAATATGTTGTAAATTTTCTTCAGGAGATATTGGCGAATATGTTGCATCGTCAGTGGCATCTTCAAGAAGATCATCTATCTGCCAAGAAGACCTTGAGTCCATACTTCCAGACTCAGAGACATCTTTTAGCACAAGCCAGCATGGTGCCATGGTTCTGGGTGGACTGGGTGAGCTGAGAGAATATGACCTGCTCTGTGACATGACACTGACTATTGGAGGATGTCAGTTCCCCGTACAGGGAGTCCTGCTAGCTGCAGCCAGTGATTTCTTCCGAAATATACTCTGTCCACAAGGTTGCATTTTGTAACTGGTAGAAATTCTAGTCATTCTGTTTTTTTGTGTACTGGTACAGTAGAGACTGTAAGTGTCCAGTCTTGTGTTTCCCATAATACATCAAATCCCACCTACCCACCCAGTATCTGTACTTGTTAAGGTCAGAGGTTGTTGGGTACCAATGTGCCTGCATATGACTTAATCTTTCTTTCTCATAGATTTGCAAAAGATGAACAGCTGTGGAGAAATATTTTTTGTGACCATAAGTAAAGTTTGACAAATACCAGTAATCCTTGTTTTTTCCAACTTATTGTTATCATCAGTTTAACTTTTGTTGTCTATTACTTATATCAGATCAGTTTATAGGCAAAGAAACCAACACATTTGATTGTGCACTTGAAATTTAAGTTTGTTTGCAAAGAGATGATAACTGAAACTTTAGTGGTGTTTGTTTTTGATACACAGCTGACAAAGACATGGACATCAGCCCCAATGATTGCACAGAAACGAAGAACTACCCACCTTTCAATGGTATTACAGCAACAGTGAAAGGCAGACCATGGAATGGTGGACCTAGAGAGATACAACTTGAAGGAATGAGTGCAACAGAACTGAGAAGGTTGCTGGATGTACTCTACTCCACCGACCTACCGACTGATAGTCACATTGACTTAGAAGGTGTCAAAGAAACAGCCACAAAACTAGCCTTTAGCTCTGTCATCTCAATGTGTAATGACATTGATGAACTGAAGATGAACTAAGACTTGATAATGGCAACCATTAGGTTGTCTCACAGTCCTGTAAAGGATTGCAGCCTTTTTTTCTGGCCATCATACTGAAATTTATAATTAGCTTTTTGACTACCTCATATAAATACACTCGCCCACAAGAATCAGGTTTAAGATCAACAGAGAATTGCTGAATTGAAAACTAGAGAGTAGACATCCCAGTGTATTGTCACAATGCCCCAAGTATGGTTGTCTGCTTGGTGAACAGCATGTATAAAAGTTTACACATTTTTTCTCATTCAGTGAATAACTAACACTAGTCACTATTAATCAATGCTGAAAGAAGGTCAAGTGTACCTATGTGATGAAACCATAACAACAGAACTTCCATAAAATGTAAGGACTATTAGTATACTTTCTACAGTAGTCGATGAATGCTAATTAGCATTCATGTGTGGTGATTTTTGTCACGGATTACTTACCTCTTTATTTTACATTGCAATGAAAGGTTTGCCAGTATAAAAATTATTTTAAAGAGATAGATTTATAGATTAACGCTATATAATATCTAAATATCAAAAAAGTAAATAAAGTGAGTTACATAAGAGATTAATGATGATATATATCACACATACATTTCTTTTTGAATATTGAAAATAAGCAAAGTTCAGTAAGAGCATCAATTTTGCATTTTGCTATTTCCAACCATTGTACGGTATAATTATAGATCATGCCAGATACCACCCACGATCTTCTCTGATATCCACCTGAAATATCACTCATCCCTTTCAAGTTGCCTAAGACTTCTCTGAATTTCTCCAAGATGTGTTGATTATGGAATTACTCTGCTTGTAAACGTGGAGAATCCTTTATAACATGGTTCATGAAAATGCCTTGAATGGGTCCTCTCAGTTCAGTGTTTGAATTCAAATACATAGCATCAGCATGGGTGTAAATTTCAGAAAGCAGTAACTTCCTAGAATATACCATTGTAGCTTATGATAGCAGGAAAAAAATTTACATGTTAAAAAAATGTGGTTTTGCAAATAATGACATTTAAAAATTACATTACTTAGGGTTGATATTTTTGAACAGTTTAGTCGCTGAGTTGTTGGTAATACCGGTAGGTACGAATGATGTCTTGTGATTCCTACACAAAACATTTGCATACTCAAAAACAGTCACCCAGATTACTGCATATTTATGGAAACCAATGCAAATATTGCCAAGCATCTTGTGGTATCTTCCAGTAAATATACTGAAGGCATTGTCAGTGTTGACACTCTTAAAGAAAAAAATAGCTTCCATATTTTTGAGTGAAGAAAGACATGCTGATAATGTTTGTATTACTAGCCTTTTACACTGGAAGAAAATTGTTTGCTTTTCAGTTGTTTTTATGGGGGATGATATCTAAAAATGGTCATTTCAGAAAATATGAACTGTAAATCTTTCTGCATCAGCATTTTCTACTTTTCTACTTAAGTATTTCAGTCTTGCTGGTGTTTAAATCCTCTATTACAAGAATAGAACAAGTCCATTAAATGCTAACATTTTGCAAACTTCAAAGGAGAACCGTCACTGTAGTGTCTACTACAACATTACTTTTAATGGTTGCTCTGTCAAATTTGAATAACCTAATGTAAATGAATAAAACAATAAACTTTAATTCAGACGCTCACTTTTTATTGATAATGAGTGCCCCAGTGCAGGGAAAGTGAGCAGCTAGGGCAGAACCAAATATGAGATTGTAATAAAAGTGACCCCTACTAGATTACCTGTTGTATAGTGCCATCAGAGCTATTTTTGTACAATGTAAAAAATATAAATACCATTGATTTTCATGTTATATTAACACCTTATATATTAACACCTAGTACATGCAGTGTTGTTCAGTAAACAATTTGAAAAATTAGATTCAATGGCAAACACGAAACTTTATGTATTTTCTTTTCAGTTTGCTCTTTTCAATATGTAAGTTTTTGTCACCCTTAGTGTTTTGTGGTGTCTTTTCAATGCAGTAATAATGCCTGACCTCTTTAAATATTTATTGACAGTTAACCTTATCATCAAAGCCTGTAACAGATGTTTTTGACACAATGTATGTTGTGTATCTTGGCAAGGAGTCGTCTGTCGGTCCTGATACCTGTTCATTAGAGAGAATACTTTATAAATTAACCACAGAGAGAGGTCACTATATGTACACATCTTTTTTTTTGTAACTAGATTTGACTGTTTACCATGGACCATTAAATTCTTGGTTATGGTTCACTTCCATTTAATGGTGCCATCTGCTAAGAAAGAATAAACATGTAGCAGTTGGCTGTCTTCATGAGTTTATCTATTTGTGGTTTTGCTTGCTGTAGTGCAAGTTACAGAATCTTATTCACAGATGTAATGTGCTGTTTTACAACAGGCTCACTTCTTTGTGATTTATTTGGATGTGTTGATTTCAAGTCTTAAGTCATTGACTGCCAGTGTTTATCAGGAAGTATTATGCATTGCTTAGTGTCGAGATTTGTTTACAGTCGAACTTTCTTCTCACCTTGATACAAAATGATTATAACTGTAGAATATGGAAAAGTAATATCCATAAACTTTCACAAAACTTAGTACAGATTTTAAAATATTTCATAACCAGCTGATGTAAGTCTGTGTCTATGGAAGTAATTGCTTATGCTGCATGTGTTTGCTCAAGGATCCTGTGAAATTGTACTTTCACTGAGCGATTAATTGGCCATAAGTCACTTGTACATGCATTTTACATGTGGACTTACAAGATGACAGATGCAAAATGCCATGCTGTGTTTTAGATAGATGTGTATACTTGAAATCACTGCTGGTACTTATTAATGAACCTTCAATCAGCTCGATTTTTTATGGTATTTTTCTTTTGATTGTGGAGTCTCAGGGCAATAGAGAGACAGCGCTAGTCTGGTATCTCAGAAATACCTTTACAGAAAATTACAGCCTATCCACACTGATAATGCATACCTCAACAGTGACTGTGAAATACCTGAAGAGAGCTCTGTATGTTGCATTTTTGTGTTTTGATATGAATTGTCAGAAGTATGAATATGGTGCTTTGCATGTTTTATATTCAGAAGAAATACATGAATATAGCAATGTTAAAAAGCTCCAGTTACATCTGTGATGTAAACCTTTCAAGAAATGATAGGTTCACGTGTCCAACCTTGTAGGTGAAAGATGCTGTTTCACAGAAAAGGGATTGACTCCGGAACATGGTTTTGTTTGAAAGTACAGCATGTACTGAGATCTCTTTTCTTTGATGCTCATTATTAATGTATGTAATTTGGTGTTTTGTTTGACTTTTGGTCTTTTCGCTGAATATGTATTAAGTGAAATGTTTGTTCAACTATTTTATTATTTTTGCACAACATACCAGTTTTGATTCATATAAATGCTACAAATATTGGCCATTTATGGTCTAAACCATTACACATAGCAGTGCATGCATAGCTATTTCATTTCCAATGTCCAGAATGTGGGTCCAACCCAGTAACTGAACACATTTATGTTTCATGTGATAATACTTTGTCAGCAAGAAGTGGTCCTTTAGCATATGTACCACTGTGATGGGTACATGTTGATAAATATAACATCATTTGACATAGACATTTTACATATTTTTGAATGAGTCAAAGAGGAAGCCTTATCCACTGAGTATTTGAGACTGAACTGCAAAATTCTTTTTGTTAGAATCTAATTCCATATTTTTCAATGTAGGAGAGATTGTCACAAACAAAACTGCATTTGTTCACTGGTTCACATACTGGTAGGTGTGCATTGTTTACAGAGTTATATTTCTTGCCATAGAGGGCAGCTTCTATCAGTTCATAAATGCAAAGGCAGTGTCAGGGTGAAAGCTGTCAATGAAGGTGAAAATTTCTGTAAAATTGTTAGACTGTCAACAGTCACTTGTGTGGTCATGGTTTTAGGTGTTTCAGGGCAAGCTGACATAAAACAATGGAAAAGTTCATGATTAGGCAAGCTTATGCATTTGCCCTTTCTGTGTTTGTAAGTACCTGTATACAAGTCATAGTTTGACTTGTCTCAATGCACACAATGGTCTGTTGACAGGCTATCAACTTATTCCTCAGTGACTTGGCATTGCTTGATGTATCATCACCAAAAATTATTTATAGACTGCAGACATTTTGAAGTAGAGGGGCATTATAGAAATCTATGGGAAAAGGCATGGAGTGTATTGAACATTTTACTCACAGTAAGATATTAACAATTTTCATACATGTACATGTAAAAATAAAGGGTTTCTTACAATGCAACTATTAGTTTTGAGGAAGTTTTTTTGTGTGACCTGACATCATGATGGCTATGCTGTTTGTAACCTGGTTATTCCTTTACATGTGCAAATTTTAGTCCCAAGGATCAAAGAATATTGCTTCTGACAGAACTACCCATAATTGGGCATGAGAAGCCTTACTGAAATATCCAACTTTCAAGTTTGTTTCATGTGAAACACATGGCTTGGTGAAAGCTGCAATGGTAACAACACTACCGGTACTGTACAATAAATTACCCACAATTCTCTTTGATTTGTATCCTTGAAGGTTACTTTTCTTATAACTTTTTCAGTTCTGTATGCAAGCAATAATGTGCAGCATCAGAATAATTGTTAAATAATAATAAAAAAAGTATGTTTAGGTATTTCAGTGAAAGTTTCCAAATAACCTTTAAACAACCATAAAAGTCACATTCTAGTACTTGCCATACTTTTTAGGCAGCAAGTTATGACGAACTGAAGGGTTCATTGTCTGAGAAAACTTAGAATGCATATTTCTTTTGTCATTTCCATTGGAAAAAAAGCAATATCCTTTTGTTCATAAAACAGGTGCAACTAGTCTCCCTACTTTCCATCACATTATTCTGTATGGCTGAACACACAATCATTGGAAAATTTTACAAAAATGCTATCACCTTTCTCAATCATGCATTATTTTCCAAATCATTTGAAATGAGAATTGAAAAGAATGGTGAGCTTGAAAGTATGTTTTCAGAATGTTTACAACTAGTCTATGAATTTGTCTACACATGGGAGACCCAGTAGACTGGGGAATGTCCAAGGGTACAAATGAATTATGGGTAATGTACAGTACTGTGAATACTATGTACCCGCAGTTTATCATGAATGATCATAATTTGAAGGGGGAAACATACACATGAACAACACGTTTCAGTAAACTATTTAATTCACATGACAAATGTCAATAAAAGCAATATATATACACGTGATAATGGTTTTAAAAAATGGTATTTCTTTTCTATATTAATCATCAGTCTCAGTCCACTGTTGTATTTCAATGCTAGAGTTTTCAACATGGCAAAAGCACAACTGGTTGGAAAGTGGGCATGTTTGTTTTTTGGGAGCAAACCAGACAAATGTTATGATGTCATTCACAGTACATGTATGTTAAATTTGCCCCAACAGACTGTGGATAGATTGTTCCCTCACAATCTAGGAGTCTTCATTCAAGTCCACAGAATCAAATTTGATTATTCCTGTTCTTGAAGGAACATGTCCTCTGCTGCTTGAAGAACACCATTTGCATCTTGGAGTTCACACTGCAAAAATAAAAGGAAAACTTGTTACAGGCTATAAAGACATGCTGATGATAATGGAAAGATATGTTTGGCATACAGTGAAGTGTTTATCTACCACATTTTAAAAGGCTTTACAGTAGTGATATCTATGAGAATGCCCACATTGGAATTCATTGCTGAAACTTACTGGAAAGGAACAGTACTACATGTACATGTGTAAGTACTGTAATTATTTGACTTGGTACATTTCTATTCCATCCACATACATGTACCAAACTTGTGGCACTGTAATTACCGGGCCAGTTCAGGTGCATTGCTAGGGAAATACCTTATTGGCAATTTGTGAAGATGGGACCATCATGTCTGATAATGATTCTTTGGATCAATTTTGAACCACATACCAAGATAAATTAATCACATGATAAAAAGGGAAAAATATCGAATAAGAAAAAAACTGTGTGTACAATTTTACACTTTGTGCATTCTGCTGAACATTTCTATTTTCAGTCAAAAAATCACTTTCACCCCTGTCTTAATCCTCTCAATTCATTCTATTACCAAACACCGATAGTTTAACATGATTTATTAGCACGAGATTAAAACTTTGTGTCTCTTCAACATAGCAAACTTTGAATGAGGTAATTGCTCACCCATTGTAGCTGAACACTTGATGATATCACTGGGTAATTACAGTACCAACATGGTGTATTCAATACAGATTAACTGACTGTAAACACAGGGGAGATAAAAACTGTATCCTTACCGATGGGATGGGATACACTGTTGGGTCAGGTGCCCCTTGTCTACCAAAGTCTTCCATTGTGCCACATTTTGGAATATCATCCACCCATACACCTTCAAACATTTGTCCTTTGTCTAGGTGGTAAAATTTGCCTGGTCCGTTCTTCTTGTCATCTCGCCATGAGCCTTCATATCTGTTTTCATTTGCTGTAGTGTAAGTGAAGATGACCATTTCAGAAATTTACAAGAGTCTGTTCATTTCATTGCACTTACATGTACTTTCTATCGTTCCATAGGAAACAGGAACTTATCTACTGGTAATCAGAAGTGACAATCTTCATTTTCAACAAGACCTTGCAGTAAATGTGAAGACTTGAGTATTTGGTCATTCACACCAGACACAAACAATGCAACAGACACTGCTTCTGGATGGAAAATTTTGCTCTCACTTTGTTCGTGCCAGACTCTGTAATGGATTAACTCATTGCTGATGAGCTGATTTTGTGATACAGTAACTTGACAGCGACAGCTTCACAACAGCTCTCAAAAGGCTTGTCCTCATGAGATAGTGTCAGATAATAGCGGCACAAATTCTTTTCAGCCTGCATCATTTGCACTATTGTCATGCAGGTTGTAAACTTCACCCAGGCAAAGCAGACATATGTGTACCATGACCAACCTTTCAATTCATTTCACTGTGCAATGTAGGTAGTTAAATGGTACTTAGATTTTACCACTTTTCATACTAAGAGATTAAGTGGTAATATATTGGTCGATTGGTCAATTCTCCTCGAGTCTAACAACACTAAATATGATGCTAATATCAGTCTGAATATGATATTTTCTGTTATTTCATTTTAAGGCCACAAAATAATCTTTTTCTGTAAGACTGTATCATAAACATACCAAGTCTAAGCATTCCTTGTCCATTTCTCTGGTCATCATACCATTCACCTTCATAGATACTATCATCTGCATAGTACATGCGACCCCAGCCACTTCTCTTATCAGCATAAAATTCACCCTCATAGTATTCTAATTCATTGTAAAAATGTGTTCCGTATCCCTGCAGATGAAATCAGTAATGTTATCAGTACAATGTGGTTACGGGTGAGGTGAGTACCTTTGAATGTTCCTATACAGGTGTTCAGCTATAATATGGTAAAATGCACCTCAGGGACAGGAATTGCAAATTTAACCTGGTCACCCCAATTCCCTGTAAACAGGTCCACACTCACAATTGATAACAACGGGTTTGGGCCATACCATGGTGGTGAAAGGGTTAAACAATGCTTTGCAAGTCTGTCGCTTGTGTGGATTTGTTTTGAAGCCGGTGGAGCTAATGAAGTTTGTACAATCTCATATTTTGTGTAAAAATCAAATTATTTCTTACTTATATCACTTTTCCCAAAAGAGTTAACACGAGGAATAAAAGCCATTTTGATTTTCAGATACCAGCAAATTTTAGGTATTTTGTTTCTCTGATACTAAAATTTTCACAGTGATACTGGTTTGAATAAAATTTTGAATTTCAAATACCAAGCAATTTTAGTATTCTTTATCTGATACCAAACTGCATGATGATGGCTAGTTTTTTGTCTTGATTATGAAAATAAAGTTTAAAGTTTTCTTGAGGAAAGTTTGCGTAAAAGTTTACGAGTGAAACTTTAGATTTGAGTAATGCACTGCCTAAAACTACATTTCAAAATGGGTAATCCTTTTAAAGTGAACCAACAAACAATAAATGTTTTATCATTTTAATCCCACAACTTACATGTCTTTTGTCATTCTTCCAACCTCCTGAATATTGCTTCTTGAAACTACCACCCTCTGCAGGTACACTGAGTGTACCAAAGCCATTACGTTTGCCATGTTTCCAGTCACCATCATAGATTGCACCACTTTTCTTCCATTTGTTTGTACCCTTGCCTATTGGAAATATATTTAATACAATAAATTTGCAACAAATTCTTGTCTTGGAAAAATATGCAAGTCATGCTATAAAACACTGCGAATGGATCATTGGGTCTTTAAATCAATTTTTCTGACCCTGCAGAATGGGGTGTGAAATTAGACCCCCCTCAAAAATATTTGTGAAAACAGCCTTATGACATGTGCTGCCTAATAGCAAGACTGCTGATGGTATTCTAATGGTTGAGTCTCACCAGTGAACCATGTCATCAGTTGCACTATGATGTAGCCTTGCATACCGTGCTGTGTGTTCCTGGCAACAGGCGTTATATGGCCTCCCACCACAGCCCTACTGACTCTCATGGGAAAATCCGGCAGATGCCGTCCCGATTTGGACCACACACGAAAAACTACTTATTCTAACCATTTTCGGCCGAAATCAACTCCATTCTGCTCATAATGTGCCGACCGGAATGACTCAATTGCTAACAGACTGCAAAAAAATTTGCTCTTGTGACGTCCCACACCGTTAGTTTACCAGTGATTCACAGTCAAGGGTCCAGTGGCCACTGGACTCTTGACTGTATATTGCTAGTAAACCAACGGTATGGGACGTCACAAGAGCAATTTTTTTGCAGTCTGTGAGCGATTGAGTTATTTGGGTAGGCATAGAGCGGAATTGAGTTGATTTTGGCCGAAAATTGTTAGAAAAGGTAGTTTTTCATAGGCGGTCCAGATCGGGACCACGTCCGGGGAATTTGCCCATGACAGAAGGGCTAGGGGGGGGGCATATAATGCCGGAAACACACAGCACGGTACACAGGGCTACACTATTATGTGGCACTGAAAGTATACGACTCGTGCACTCGGGTCTCACAGTATCCATGGAGCTAGAAATGGAACATATACAATAATACATGTGTACAAGAGCAGTGTCAAGAATTTCAGCTGTGCTGAACACCAAGTGGCAGCCAAGCTATATTAGTTTGGCCAGGGTTTATGAAATGATAAACCAGTCTCTGCACCTGGTACAGAGGGACTGTGCTATAATCATGTATCTGTCCTGTGTCTTGATATAACTTCGTGCTCCTCTCTTCGAATCGAGAATATGTTATTAAACTTTGGGCTTTACCCGGAGAGCGTTGCTGTCATGAAGATTCAAAGAGGATGCACCATGTGCAAAGCAATAATGTTGAAGATTGCGTTCTCTCAGTGTGAAAGCTGCTCCCTACATTGAGAGAGACTCCATGGAAACTTACCATGTTTTTTGTTGTCTAACCACTCCCCGATGTATTCATCACCGTTCACAGAAAATACGGTCTTGTGTAAACCTTTCTTCTGTGCCTTGTAGTCCCACTCTTTCCAAAGAGGCTGCACCTTCTTTTCTGGTTTTAAATGTGGCATTTTGATACAGTTAGAGTCTTTACAAATTACTCAAATTTAAGTCCCTGTTCGTGTGAGCACACGGGCCGGCTCACTCAAGTTCAGTCCCGAAGGGATTCGGCAGCTTCGTGACCTAAATCCAGTTGTCTGGCGGTCCAATAATGAGAGCAAAGCTTGAATGCAATGCCAACGACACATAGACTAAAAATCTACAGAAAATGTTAAGTTTCGTAGGCACTTTAGTTGTAAACACAACTCAACCGGCAACGATTTGATTCACCTCTCCCCATGTCATTGTTTTCACGCATTGCGCATGATGTTTGCGCATACCATGGCAACAGTTCCCACAATGCATTCAAATAGACCCTTTAACTTTTTCACTTTAAATCCGTTTAATGAAGTCACGGACAAAAATCTATATTTTAAGACCAACATTCGTAATTTTCAATATACAATTTTCGCTTGTAAAGAACTTCATATACATATACAATAGTATATTATTTTCAAATATTTCAAGAATTTAATTTTAATGGTAAAAATATTTCTTCTCTAATCATCATAATCGAAAAAATGGTGCTGTTTTAGGAGGAAAAGTTTTAAAACCAATTGGCCAGGTGGGTATTTTCGAGGAAATATTTTATTAACAAACGGCCAGCTTTTTTGGGACGCACTTTGAAGCTTTGAACACTGTAACTCAATGTACCGGTGAGTATGTTGGTTCAGATCAAGAAACCATGATTTCTGTCACTATCGTGACTGATGTTAACCGAAAACACTGCTGTCCCATCCAGTTTGAAGAGCTGTGAAGGCGATATTCACTCACCATGAGCAGTTTATGTCAAAACATAGACTATGGTCAAAGTGTGTACATCAGGATGATTAGCTGCAAACGTGTAGTTCTACGTAGCTGCAAAAGATGGGCTAGTATATATATGTTCATTAATTGGAAATAATTTATGCAAAAAAATTAATTAAGAAATGAGACAAGTGTAGTTTGTTAGTATGGATGTATATGTGTAAGACATGCTAGATGTAATGTGTGCACACTCTTTCTTCATTCCAGCAGACACTACATTCTGTAAGAAATGTGACAAGTGTAGCTTGTTAGTATGGATGTATATGAGTAAGACATGCTAGTTGAAATGGATGCACACTCTTTCTTTCATTCAGGCAGACACTATTCTTGTTTATGGCCATAGGCCAGCACATAGCTGATAATTAAACGAGACATAATTTATGCAAAGAAATTAATTAAGAAATGAGACAAATGCAGTTTGTTACTATGGATGTGTATGAGTAAGACCTGCTAGGTGAAATGGATGCACACTCTTTCTTTCATTCAAACAGACACTTTATTCTGCTGTAGGGTCATAGGTTAGCATATATATGTTAATTAATTGGAGTTAATTTATGCAAAGAAATTCATTAAGAAATGAGACAAGTGTAGTTTGTTAGTATGGATGTATACGTGTAAGACATGCTAGGTGCAATGGATGCACACTCTTTCTTTCATTCCAGCAGACAAAGCATTGTGCTGTATAGCCGTAGGTTGGCATATATATGTTAATTAATGCGAGATAATTTATGCAAAGAAGTTAATTAAGAAATGAGAGTAGTTAAGTTTGTTAGTATGGATGTATATGAGTAAGACATGCTAGGTGAAATGGATGCACACTCTTTTTTTCATTCAGGCAGACACTATATTCTGCTGTATAGCCATAGGTTGGCATATATATGTTAATTAATGTGAGATAATTTATGCAAAGAAATTAATTAAGAAATGAGACAAGTGTAGTTTGTTAGTATGGATATATATGTGTAAGACATGCTAGGTGAAATGGATGCACACTCTTTCTTTGACTCCAGGAGACAATGCATTCTGGTCTATGGCCATAGGCTAGCATATAGGTAATAATTAAAGCTGAGATAATTTATGGAAAAAAAATAAATTAAGAAATGAGACAAGTGTAGTTTGTTAGTATAGATGTATATGTGTAAGACATGCTAGGTGTAATGGGTGCACACTCTTTCTTTCATTTAGGCAGACACTATATTCTGCTCTATGGCCTTAGGTTAGCATATATATGTTAATTAATTGGAGATAATTTATGCAAAGAAATTAATTAAGAAATGAGAGCAGTGAAGTTTGTTAGTATGGATGTATATGAGTAAGACATGCTAGGTGAAATGGATGCACACTCTTTTTTTCATTCAGGCAGACACTATATTCTGCTGTATAGCCATAGGTTGGCATATATATGTTAATTAATGTGAGATAATTTATGCAAAGAAATTAATTAAGAAATGAGACAAGTGTAGTTTGTTAGTATGGATATATATGTGTAAGACATGCTAGGTGAAATGGATGCACACTCTTTCTTTGACTCCAGGAGACAATGCATTCTGGTCTATGGCCATAGGCTAGCATATAGGTAATAATTAAAGCTGAGATAATTTATGCAAAAAAAATAAATTAAGAAATGAGACAAGTGTAGTTTGTTAGTATAGATGTATATGTGTAAGACATGCTAGGTGTAATGGGTGCACACTCTTTCTTTCATTTAGGCAGACACTATATTCTGCTCTATGGCCTTAGGTTAGCATTTTTATTATTATTATTATTAGGTTAGCATATATATGTTAATTAATTGGAGATAATTTATGCAAAGAAATTAATTAAGAAATGAGAGAAGTGTGGTTTGTTAGTATGGATGTATAAGTGGAAGACATGCTAGGTGTAATGGGTGCACACTCTTTCTTTCATTCCAGCAGACAATGCATTGTGCTGTATAGCCATAGGTTGGCATATATATGTTAATTAATTGGAGATAATTTATGCAAAGAAATTAATTAAGAAATGAGAGCAGTGAAGTTTGTTAGTATGGATGTATATGAGTAAGACATGCTAGGTGAAATGGATGCACACTCTTTCTTTTATTCAGGCAGACACTATATTCTGCTCCATGGCCATAGGTTAGCATATAGGTGATAATTAAAGCTGAGATAATTTATGCAAACAAATTAATTAAGAAATGAAATAAGTGTAGTTTGTTAGTATGGATGTATATGTGTAAGATGTGCTAGGTGTAATGGATGCACACTCTTTCTTTCATTCCAGCAGACAATGCATTGTGCTGTATAGCCATAGGTTGGCATATATATGTTAATTAATTGGAGATAATTTATGCAAAGAAATTAATTAAGAAATGAGAGCAGTGAAGTTTGTTAGTATGGATGTATATGAGTAAGACATGCTAGGTGTAATGGATGCACACTCTTTCTTCATTCCAGCAGACCCTGCATTGTGCATATAGATGCTAATTAGAATGGAGATAATTTATGCAAAGAAATTAATTAAGAAATGAGACAAGTGTAGTTTGTTAGTATGGATGTATATGTGTAAGACATGCTAGGTGTAATGGATGCACACTCTTTCTTTCATTCCAGCAGACAATGCATTGTGCTGTATAGCCATAGGTTGGCATATATATGTTAATTAATTGAAGATAATTTATGCAAAGAAATTAATTAAGAAATGAGACAAGTGTAGTTTGTTAGTATGGATGTATATGTGTAAGACATGCTAGGTTAAATGGATGCACACTCTTTCTTTGACTCCAGGAGACAATGCATTCTGGTCTATCGCCATAGGCTAGCATATAGGTGATAATTAAAGCTGAGATAATTTATGCAAAGAAATTAATTAAGAAATGAGACAATGTAATTTTTTAGTATGGATGTATATGTGTAAGACATGCTAGGTTAAATGGATGCACACTCTTTCTTTCATTCAGGCACACACTATATTCTGCTGTATGGCCATAGGCTAGCATATAGGTGATAATTAAAGCAGAGATAATTTATGCAAAGAAATTAATTAAGAAATGAGATAAGTGTAGTTTGTTAGTATGGATGTATATGTGTAAGACATGCTAGGTGAAATGGATGCACACTCTTTCTTTCATTGCAGCAGACAATGAGTTGTGCTTGATAGCCATAGGCTAGCATATAGATGCTAATTAGAATGGAGATAATTTATGCAAAGAAATTAATTAAGAAATGAGATAAGTGTAGTTTGTTAGTATGGATGTATATGTGTAAGACGTGCTAGGTGTAATGGGTGCACACTCTTTCTTTCATTCCAGCAGACAATGCATTGTGCTGTATAGCCATAGGTTAGCTGGGATACCAGGTGCTAATTAGAATGGAGATAATTTATGCAAAGAAATTAATTAGTAAATGATGTGTTTGTGTTGATACATGTATAAAGAACCTTGTATGTTAGAATGATGTCCACTTGACTTCAAAATATAGGAGGAAAGTGGCTTCAATTTTGGCTGCTAGCTTCCACACCATAGTTTTGGCTGCTAGGTTTTGGCTGCTAGCTTCAGACGAGTGGCATTTTCATGTAAAATCCCACATATTTACTGCATTTGGTCGTACCGATTTATCACTACTGAAGACTAAACACTATACTACACTAACCTTGTCGTTTATGGGGTTTTGTATTAGCACAGACATGTCAATCGCATTCCATAAACATTGAGCATGTTCTGGGAGCCGCCATTACCGGAAGTTGGTAATGGCGTCTCCAAGAAATGTTTTTGGAACGCGATCGACGTATTTGAACAAATACCAAACCCCATACACGACAAGGTTAGTGTAGTATAGTGTTTAATCTTCAGTAGTGATAAATCAGTATGACCAAATGCAGTAAATATATGGGATTTTACATCAAAAGCCGTGCCATGTGCCGCGTACTTATTTGTATGCTACAGGGCCTTCGGCATTGTAGCTCTACTGGTGAGCGAGGTCGCAAAAACCAAAACTCACCGACCGCCTCACCGTAGAGCTACAATTTTGCAGCTAAGTTCTACGGTGAGGCGGTCGGTGAGTTTTGGTTTTATGCGACCTCACTCACCAGTAGAGAAGGCCATGTTGAGTTCAAAAGAGTTCAAAATAAGCGAACCGCACATGTTGCGGCATTTTGATGTTTCTGTGAGAAATTATGCGTCTGAAAATCTCGGCATTTCTAGCTTCCACTATATGCTATCATGGAGGTAGTAGAGAAGGAGTCACAACAGAGATAATTACGTTTATTACTATTGTGCACCATTGGTTTAATCCCTTTATGTCCATCGTTGCCGACGGTACTTCACAACCGAACCGAGTGAAATTAACCTGGGTTTGCTAATGCGACTCAGTTTCTCCATAGTGTCATAACACATGCGCAAAGACTGTATTTGCCTAGCTTGGGTCAAGTGCGTCATGATAGTGTAAGAACCGACACGTTCCGTCCACGAAAACTGAAGTTACAGGAATTTAAGTTTTTCATTCTCAAAATCTTGGTAATTTTAACGTCGTTTTTTATATACTTTACATTCGATCGCAGGAACCTTTCCACATTAGAATGAAAGTTCTGATCACGAACTTTTCAATCATGTACTGAGTATGGTGCAGCGGACTGCAGCACTGCCGTGAGCGTGGATTAAACTTGTAGCGTTTCTCGGGTGTTTAACAGTTTGCGACGCCAGCGACGCCATAGGCGACGCTTTGTTTCAATGCATCGTACGTGTTGTTTTTATATCGCGACCATTCATTAAAGTCATGGACGTAGCAGTTAAAAGCTATGCTTTCTTATTTAACCTTATCATTAATGCCAGTACAACATGATAAAACACGGCAAGAACCAAGAACTGGATTTGGAAAAAGTTGGCGTGTTAACAATGCTGCTCTACGATGTATGGCATTTTTTTGTGATCGCAAGCTATCATCAACTCAGTCTCCGCGCCTTTGCAGATACAAAAGCTCCCTTCCTCAATTATCTGTTCCTCGACCTCTTTAACATCGTGTAAATCCGAGAAAACGCGTTCGCAAGTCCTGTTGGTGCAAATGGAGTAGTTAGTAAGGCAAACTGCGGCAAAACACATGGTCCCTTTGATCTCCGCCTAGTTGTGACTCCTTCTCTACTACCTCCATGATGCTATGAGCATCAAACAACATTGAATGACTGATTTCGAGATCATGATACAAGTTATTTTTAAGGACAAGGTATGAGTGGGAGGTCAAGGTGACTAGGGTAGAGGGGTGGAGATGGCAAGATGTCATTTCATCACCACATCAGTTGGCAGTTTCCTTTTTAGGTTATTTTTGTAACTTTTTGAAAAATTATGAAAAACTTAAAAATGGGCCTACAGGTGTTCAGGGACATAATCTTACGTACAATTATTCAAATTTATGAGACAAATACTTTTCTTGTATTTTCGTGTATTTGGTCATGAGGTGTCCCTTGCAATGACCTAGTAAGTAGATGCAATTGGCAATCATTTGGGTCAAAGGCAACTACACAACTGCTGGCATACTTCACATGTTTTCATACACTGGTCCACAATGTAAAAGTATCACAATGGAGTTGTTACTTGTTTCATAGTTATTTTATAAAGAATTATGAGTTGGCCCGAAGTTTTGAACATCATTCTTGTCACATTGAAATTTGTACATCCAAAAACAAGTAAAAAGAGAATGGTTTTGAAGAAAGAGCCAATGCTCATTAAAAATGTTTATTTCTGTACAGTGTACATGTCACATGATGCTACAAAACACATTCCCTATGAATGAATAAATTTAAGGTGAGTTCTGGATACAAACTTTTAATACATGCAAGTACGGTAGCTTCCAAATAAAAATACAAACACATTGTACTGTACTGCTCCATAATTAGATAACTGTAATTACATGTACATGTATCTCACAAATATTGTTGATAGTACAGTTTTGATGTCAAGTTACAACCTGAAAATTGAAGATCAGACCTTGTACAAACTCAAATAATTAACAATTTTTCTCACATTGCACTGCATACTCACTGCCACTACAAGTTTCTTGTAGCACTCCTCAAAAGACTATGAAACATCCAATATTACTCTTGTCAAACAGACTGTATTAGTAAAAGATTCTTGACTAGTGCACACCAGAATAACATTACTGACAAAATGAACATGCACAAGGTAGTACAAGTAGTTTAGTTTGAAAATTTGAAAACCATAAAGTTCAATCTAATTATCAAATACAAATCAGTAATGTTCCTTTCCCCTAGGGCTCAAAGTTTCTACAACTGGTCGTGCAAGGACCATGGGCCACCAAAGTCAATATAGTTGCACAGAACTCATCAAGGTAAGTCACATTTGCAGTGAGGCTTGTTTCAATCTCTATCTCTTACGCAGTGACCATTTTTACTCAAAAATGTATATTTACTGAAATGTGCATCATACTAATCAAACATTTGACTATTCAAAGCCACATAGAAGAGAATTTTTCATGATGCTTACTAGCTTTTTGGGTGACAGAAACAATATGCTCTTGATTTGTTTTACATATGCCCTCACTCTTCCCTTTGAGTTATCAAGACATGAAAGAAATTTAGTTACAATTTAATCATTATCCATTCTAATAGCTTAAGGGTGATTGAGTCACTTCTAGGTCATCAAAGCTGCAAACAAAAGAACATGCACTCTACAACGCACACATCCACTGTACGGGACCTTGCTTATTGTAAAAATTACATTGTGGTTTTGATGGAAACCTGTCTTCATACAACCTATTGTCAGAGTTTTAGCATGAAAGTGGATGTTGTTAGTGATAATTGAATGATCATTATGTTATCTTTGAGCTGTAAGTTTTAAATGTTTGAATGTCGATATACTCACAAAGTATTTAAAAATCCCAACAAAATACATTGAAAAAGACAAGTTTCTCATCAAATTGTGATTTTTCCCATTTCACATATGGAGAGGGGTGATGTTAAGCGATGTAGCATTGTAAATAGGCTGGTGACCCCATATTTTTATTTGATGCAAATAATGTGCAATACCTGAACAATAATTTATGTGAAAATAAACAAAATTGTTGGATTGGAAATCTAAATAATTCTACAAAGTATGGATAAGGCATGGTCATTACTTTTAAGTTTGCAACAGCTTTAACTGTTGTTTTGGAAGGCCTGAGAAGTGATAATTTAAATTCTTATGCACATTTTCAGCAGAAAAAATAGCTAAAACTTTCATTTATTATTCAATGTAGTTCACATGTAAATAAAACAAGTGCAGCATTTCAAGAAAGGAACTGATAGTAAATATATCGGGTTTGGCCACACGTACGGGAGATTCATAATTTCTGTCATTTGAATGGAATAAAATGAGTGTATTTCAAATCCTTCTGGCTGCCAAATTAATCTGGTGACATAATGATTTTTTTGTTTAATCTCATCCTCATATATAAGTCTTATTCTTAGAGAAAAATAACAAAAATATTGGTAAAAAATTTAGTGGCTGGATCACCCTTAATGTCAAAGTTACTCACTGCTGGTATATCAAAAATGAGAGCTCTGTTATATTTCAGTCAATCTATCCCTCTGTCACTAGTCTATCTGAAACTACAGTGCAAGATACAATAGTTGATACCTATACTCTTGACGTGGTTCCCCATTCCTGTTGTTGGTTTTAGGTATTCAGCCATGCCATGTTAGATATGCAAAATACCATTACTCATTTCTCTGTCAATACAAATGAAGTGGCTTCCATCAGCCATGGTGCATGTGAATACTGAGTATCGTAAATGCAGGATGAAAAGTTTGGAAGATTGATGTTATTCATAACCATTTATTAAATCAAATATATACACAACAGTGATATCATCAGCAAATTTAAGAAGCTTGATATGCTCCCGATAAAAAATTAAACATTGGTAAATACATGTAAGAGTGCACAACAGGTGACAACACAGCCCTGAGAGTCACCACTGTCAGGAGTAATAAAATGCAAAAGTTTTCTGCCAAGTTTTGCAAGTTGTTGGGTGTTCGCTAGGAAATCATATGAAAAGTAACACAAACATGTTGAGACTGAAAATGGCTTTATACCATTTTTGGAGACTGAAAAATGAATTTGTTAAGGCAATTATTTCACTACTACTACCACCTTATAATTCAAAGTGCTGGAGATTGAAATGCTGAGCTAATTAATATAATCGCATAATTGATAGATTTACTTGAAAATATTTAAATTGAAATAAACATACAGGGTGCCGATTTTAGGCATTTCACTCACAAGCTTGCATAATTTTCACACTGCAACAGTGAAGACTACAGTTCGTAAATGTGCTTATATCTATTCATACTACAGAAATTAAGGCTGCAGTACAGCCTGTTCAACAAATCACTTTAACGAATGTGAGTTAAAGATGAGCTACAGGTTTATTGAAAATGAAATAAAAATAAATGTGATTCTCTCTCTCCTCTTGAAGGATAGATGTATGTATGGATTCTACTTACACTATATCTTCAATGGTGACATTCTCGGGTATCTCTTCAACTGATATAAACTGCTTTGTTTCGGCAAGATATGAGACGTCTATTGCAGGTATGATATGGTATGGTATTGATATTTATTATAGTGACATTTGCACTTGCAACTCTCCCGTGCAACTATGACAAAATACGATACATATCTGTATAAGGTACAACACCTGCAACCAGCCCAAATGGGCTTTCAGTTTTTTAAATTACAGTATGTATAAGTAGATATGCAAAAGTTAAATAGCTGTTACAATTCTCAGGTTCTCAAAGTAATTCTTCTTGTGCATCAGTATCTACATGATGCTAGTCCCTTTTCCTTGAAAAACCACTGTTACGTGCAGAGGATACGAACAAAAGGGTGAACTCAGCAGTTAACGTTTAAACAAAATTTATTACGAAAATAAAACTAATTGCTAAGTTAAGGATAGGATACAAGCTTTAAAGTGTACAGACTACTTATCTCAGCTGGGACGGCAAAGCTCCAGTCTCAGAGTTGTAACAGTCAGTCGGATGAATGAACAGTCCTTTGGCTTGCAGGCTTGAATTTGCACAAAGTCCACAGTATAAATCCAGCGTTGACAGTGAAGGTCTTGAAAAGTCTTGAGAATGACTACTGCTGGAGTTTAGTAACACACAAGAGACACGATCCCAAAAGTCTGACTGGAAGCTGTGCACGTCCCTTTTATAAAGGCATATAAGAACAATCTAGAACTTTTATTGACATTCTAATTACTGTTCTAAATTATCTCTCTTACACAACTAATCAACTTTCCAGAACATTCCAAACATGACTAATTGAATTCAAGGTTGTGAGGTCATTAAGGGCAGTGACCTGGAGAATGTTCTAGACTAATTGAACTCAGGTCATGATGAGTGTGGGGTAAATGACCTACATGACACACCCCCTCTTCAAAAAAAAAAGAAAATTTTTCAAAGAAAAATCTTTCTTTTGCAAATGTAATCTTGAAAAAGATTTAAGTACTCAAAAATTTTTTTTTTTCTAAAGTAAAACTTCTTGAAAGTGAACAACAATAAACTCTAAATACGAGAGAGACAGTCTGCAATTAAATTGTCTCTGCCTTTGATATGTCTAATATCAAGATTAAACTCCTGTAACATTAAACTCCATCTTAGCAATCTCTGATTTTTGCCTTTAAATTTCTGCAGAAAAACAGAGGGTTGTGATCAATATAAACCACTATTGGCTGATTTGAAGAAGTAACATAAACTTCAAAATGCTGTAAAGCTAATATCAAAGATAAACACTCTTTTTCAATTGTAGAGTAGTTTCTCTGGGATTTGTTAAATTTGCGTGAAAAATAGCAAACAGGATGATCTACACCATGACTATCCTCTTGCAATAAAACAGCACCAGCAGCCGTATCACTAGCATCCACAGCTAATTTGAATGGCAAAGTGAAATCTGGTGCAGACAACACTGGAGCACTTTGCAGTATGGCTTTAAGTGTATCAAATGCATGTTGGCATTGCTCTGACCAAACAAACTTTACTTTCTTTTTAAGTAAGTTAGTCAAAGGCTAGGTAATGGTGGAGAAATTTGGACAGAATTTCTGTAGTAACCAGCCATACCGAGAAAGCGCATCAGTTGTCGTTTGCAGTTTGGTATGGGAAAACTTGAAATGGCACTGATTTTGGCATCAACAGGTTTTACCTCACCCTGTCCTACAGTATGTCCGAGGTAAGTTACCCTAGCCCAACCAAACTCAGATTTGCAAGGTTGACAGTCAACATTGCTTTGCTCAGTCTCTCAAAGAACTTCCACATGAGCTTGATGTGTTCCTCCCAGGTGTCACTATACAGGACGACGTCGTCAACGTAGGCTGCACACCCGTCTAGCCCGGATATGACGTCGTTGATCATCCGTTGGAACGTTGCCGGAGAGTTCTTCATTCCGAATGGCATCACCTTGTACTGGAACAATCCGTCTGGTGTAACAAAGGCGGATATTTCACGAGCACGATCCGTCAGAGGGACTTGCCAAAATCCCTTCAGTAGGTCAAATTTCGTCACATACTTGGCTTTTCCCACTCGGTCGATGCAGTCATCAATCCTCGGGATTGGGAAAGTGTCTGTCTTTGTTAAAGTGTTGACCTTCCTAAAGTCCGTGCACATACGATAACTGTGGTCTGATTTGGGAACAAGTATGCACGGCGAACTCCAGTTACTTTTACTGGGTTCAATAAAGTCATTGTCCAGCAGGTATTTGACTTCTTCCTGGAGATATTTCGCTTTTGTTGGATTCAGTCTGTATGGATGTTGTTTTACAGGCTTACTGTCCCCAACATCAACGTCGTGATAGATGACGTTTGTCCTCGTTGGAACATCTTGAAACAGGTGTTTATATTCATGGAGCAGTTCTTTCACCTGTTGTTGTTGTTCTGGCTGGAGGTGTGCCAACTTTGTAGACTCCAGCTTCTCCAGGATTTCTGAGTTCTGAAGCTTGACCGAGCCCAGCTTTGAGTTTAGAGTATTTTCACTCAAGTCAGTTTCAGTATCACTATCTTCATAATGGTTTGAACTGACTGCACTGACAGGCTGAGTTATAGTAGGATTATCCCTATCCAAATATGGCTTAAGCATATTTATGTGACATAGCTGTTTTGTTTTTCGCCTGTCAGGTGTTATTATGATGTAATTTAAATCACTCAATTTCTTATCAATTAGGTATGGCCCAAAGTAACGAGCATGGAGTGGTTTGCCAGGAATTGGAAGTAGAACAAGAACTTTTGACCTGGTTCAAACTTCCGTTTTGAGGTGCTTTTATCATATTTGGTTTTCATTGACTGCTGAGATGACTCAAGATTTTCTCTGGCTAATTCACATGCTTTAGAGAGTTTCGTACGAAAATCTGACACATATTGCAAAATATTCAGACAATCATCATCGTCTGATAGGAATTTCTCTTTAACGAGCTTAAGTGGGCCACGGACTGTATGTCCAAATACAAGCTCAAATGGGCTAAAACCAAGAGACTCTTGAATTGACTCTCTAACAGCAAAGAGCAGAAAATGAATTCCTTCATCCCACTGCTTCTCTGTGTCAAAACAGTAGGTCCTAATCATGTTTTTCAAAGTTTGATGAAATCGCTCAAGAGCACCCTGACTTTCTGGATGATAGGCGGATGACCTATACTGTTTAATGCCTAGCTGATCCATTACTTGTTGAAAAATACCAGACATAAAGTTGGAGCCTTGATCGGACTGGACACATTTAGGGAGGCCAAATAAAGTGAAAAATTTGACTAAAGCTTTCACTATAGTCTTTGTCTTTATATTTCTCAGTGGTATGGCTTCTGGGAACCGAGTTGATGTACACATTATTGTCAGCATGTACTCATTTCCTGATCTTGTTTTTGGTAGGGCCCAACACAGTCTATTAGTATCCTACTAAATGGTTCTTGAAATGCAGGAATGGCTGTAAAGGGGCCTTTGGAATGGTCTGATTCGGCTTTCCTACCATCTGACATGTGTGACAAGTTTTACAGAAATGTGTTACATCCTGCCTGAGATTAGGCCAATAAAAGTGACTGAGAATTTTATGATAAGTTTTCCTTACTCCCAAATGACCAGCCCAGGGCGTTTCATGGGCCAGGCGCAATATTTCAGCACGATAGGGCTTTGGAACCACAATTTGATGTTTTATAGCCCAGTCGTCATCAACCAAGACATCTGGAGGTCTCCATTTACGCATGAGAATACCAGATTTTGTATAATAGGAAACAGAGCTATCTGAAGTTTTACCTTCATCATCTACCCTGTCAAACAAAGACAAAATATCTGGGTCTTTGTGTTGTTCTGCAATGAGATTTGATCTAGAAAATGTCTGACTTTGGTCAGCAGAAGTTTTACTGGAAGTTTCAAATCCACGAGGGATAACGGAATGATCCGTGTCAAACACCTGACTGAGAAAGGTGTCATTTAAGTCAACATCTGTGACATTATTTTTGAGAGTATTTTGATTCTCGGAAGTTTTCTTTGACATGGCTCGAGTAATGGCACATGAAGGAAATAAATCGGGTATCTCTTGTTCAATTGGCTCTGGATCCTGATCTAAACTAGGATTATCAGTCACAAGTGGATTAGTAATGACCTTGTCCCCAGCAAGGTCGTTTCCGAGAAGAAGGTGAATCCCTTCAAAAGGCAAAAAAGGCCTAATACCTAAAGTCACAGGTCCAGAAACAAAGTCCGAAGACAAATAGACATTATGGAGAGGAACAGGAATGTAGTCATTACAATCTACCCCCTTAATAAGAACTTTAGAACCTGAAAATGACTTTTCAGAAAACGGCAGGGTATCTGCCAACAAAAGAGACTGGGAAGCCCCGGTATCTCTTAAATTTTGACAGGGGTAGCGGAAGAGAAATCACTAGAAAGTGATATAAAACCATCATGAATAAATGGTTCGAAAATACCCATAATGCTATCTTGAGAAGAATTGACCTTGACCTCATTAATTGGGGATGAGAGGGGTTAACCTCAGAAAATGTGTTGCACACATTATTAGACTCTAATTGAGTTGATGAAGAAATAAAGCCGGTGGGCTTAGATCCACTTTGACCACTTTGACCTTCACGTTTTCTTTTCAATTTGAAACACTCTGACATTAAATGGCCGTCTTTCTTACAATAATTACAAGAAAGTGTACCAAACTGTTTTTCAGAAGGAGATTGAGACTTGGGATCTGATGATGTGGGAGTGTTACTTGAACTCTGTGAACTGTTGTCATTTGATTTTCTACTGTCCTTTGAAAAATTCTTGGATGAAAAGGAGGAGTTAAATTTACCTGCATTGTTTCTGTAGGAAAAGGACTGGGATGGTTTGCTGAGAAATGAAGATTTGTGGGTCAATGAATAATCATCGGCCAAACGTGCAGCAACCTCCAATGTATCTGCCTTTTGTTCATGGATAAACGTCTTGATGTCACTCGGATGCACCTTTTAAATTCCTCAATCAAAACAAGTTGTCGTAATTTGTCATAATTCTGACTGACCTTTCCGAAGAACACCAACGATCAAACAGTTGTTCTTTTGTTCGAGCAAATTCAACATAAGTTTGATCCTTCACCTTCTCACAATCCCTAAATTTCTGACGGTAAGCTTCAGGCACCAACTCATAGCCCTTGAGAATTAATTCCTTCACAGAATCATAATCTGAAGCCTGCTCTACTGACAACTGAATGTAAATTTCTCTGGCTTTACCCACCAAAGCACTCTGCAAAAGCATAGACCAGGACTCCTTAGGCCAATTCAGACTCTGAGCAATTTTCTCAAAATGGAGAAAATATTTATCAACATCCTTTTCTTGGAAAGGGGGAACTAACCTGAAATGCTTAGTGATGTCAAAATTGTCTGAAGGGAAGAATTTTCCTGACTTTCCAAGCTCTAAACGTCTCATTTCTAACTGCAGTCGGTGTTCAGCTAATTCTCTTTCCTTTTCTTTTTCCTCTCTTTCTTTCTCCCTTTGTCTTTCTTCCATTTGCAATTCTTTTTCTTTCATTTCCAATTCCCTCTCTTCTGTCTTTCTTCCATTTCTAATCTTTCTGCCTTTCTTTTTCTTTCTGTCTTTCTTCCATTTGCAATTCTTTTTCTTTCATTTGTAATTGCATTTGTATTTTTTCTTTTTCTAATGCCAATTTTTTAAGCTCCAAATCTGCCTGAATTTCTAATTCTAATTTTTTGAGTTCGAAGGAAGACTCAGGCTCATAATCTTTAAGGCAGACTCTTCAAAATGGCCAGAATTAACTAAATGTTTTGCAATCTTGAATTGAATTTCTCGCTTGCGCATAGATCTTTTGACATCTACTTTAAGGAAATTTGCCAGTGCTATGAGGTTGTCTTTTCTGAGGGAATTAAATGTGTCCTGATCAAGGTCATCCATAAATTCGTCTGGTTTAAATTCCGCCATGATTAAATTTCGCTGAGTTCACAGTATACAGTAGTTTTGAAAAGGCTGTCAAAATGTTGTCAAACGGCTCAAAATATTCGTATCCCGGACGAGCCCCCAATTTTGTTACGTGCAGAGGATACGAACAAAAGGGTGAACTCAGCAGTTAACGTTTAAACAAAATTTATTACGAAAATAAAACTAATTGCTAAGTTAGGGATAGGATACAAGCTTTAAAGTGTACAGACTACTTATCTCAGCTGGGACGGCAAAGCTCCAGTCTCAGAGTTGTAACAGTCAGTCGGATGAATGAACAGTCCTTTGGCTTGCAGGCTTGAATTTGCACAAAGTCCACAGTATAAATCCAGCGTTGACAGTGAAGGTCTTGAAAAGTCTTGAGAATGACTACTGCTGGAGTTTAGTAACACACAAGAGACACGATCCCAAAAGTCTGACTGGAAGCTGTGCACGTCCCTTTTATAAAGGCATATAAGAACAATCTAGAACTTTTATTGACATGCTAATTACTGTTCTAAAATTATCTCTCTTACACAACTAATCAACTTTCCAGAACATTCCAAACATGACTAATTGAATTCAAGGTTGTGAGGTCATTAAGGGCAGTGACCTGGAGAATGTTCTAGACTAATTGAACTCAGGTCATGATGAGTGTGGGGTAAATGACCTACATGACACCACTAAATTTGTTTGTCCATAATAAAGCTGATAATAATCTACCCTGTTGAGTTAAAATCAGTTCAAAGTAATTTTGTACCTGATGCATCAATGTCAATCATTGTGAAACCAGTGGAACCAGTAAACCACACTTTATTTATTGAAACTCTGTAAAATAGTGTCTTCACCTATTTTGAATTTCACACAATTTCAAACCTTACAAGCAGGAGACATGGGACTTGACCCCATGTACGGTATTAAGCAAATGATCATTTGTTTCGTAATCCACTTTGATCCCTCTTCAACAATTTCTTCTGTAACAACTCTTCTGGTTTCCCTTGTTTCAGATGGATTTTAATGACTTTGTAACACACTGCAACCTTCTCACCAAGACCAAACCAATAGTTTATGGCTGCCTGGAAGTAATCCTTGCTACCATTGCGAATACGTCTGACATCGCTGGAATGGAACACAATAAAAGTGAGAGTCAGTGAAAGTTTTAATTCACTAAAAAGTAAGTGTAAGAGTGTGTTAGTGTTTCAATTTCAAGTTCAAGATGATGTTGACTGCTCGCATGGAAATTCAGATTTACTGTAGGTCAGGAGCTCCTCATCAATATACTCATTAAATATTTACCGGTACATTTGTCATTTTGGAGGCATCATGGGTCAGTGGCTAGACGGACTCACGATCAAAGGATGGCGAGTTCGAGCCCCGGCATGGCTGTGGTGTTGTGTCCTTGAGCAAGGCACTTTATTCCTCATTGTTTCTCCCCACCCAGGAGTGATGGGTACCTGGTAGGACAGTGGTTGTAATGTGTGTTTAGCTCTGCTGCGCTTATTGGCTGCACATGTGAGCTGTTGTTTGCTCCCCAGGGAGTTGAGTGGTATCATATTAGGTCCAGTGACCAGGGGTAGTAATAATTGTAAAAGCGCCTTGATCACATGTACTTGTAGATATGTGCGCTATATAAGAACCCAATATAATTATTTATTATTATTTTAAACACTCAAGTTACTCAGTGCTTCCGTTACTCTCGATCTCATAATTATGCACCCGGTACAATTATCTGCAATAAGTTATTTCAGGCATGAAAATAGTAAATTAAACTTTCTAACCTCAAAGTTGGCAGGGTAGCCATCTCCTCTGTCACACTGTTTTGAACAGTCTACCATTGAGTATTTCCTTGTCCTGGTTATTGTTTGATTTGCTGTCAGTAGAGGTTGTAAATAGGTAACTTCTGCTCCCCAGTAGTTTACCGGTAGGACTCCTTGCAGTGGTTTGACTGGAAATTGAGATAACCATGTTGCTTTTCCTTTTGACCATTTATTTTGTAAGAAGTCCTGTTAGCGTTGTTGCTTTGGTTCATGAACCACAGTTGAATATCTGTCCTTCTACTCACTATGATGTGTTAAATCATCAACATACGGTATTATCAGCTGGACATGTATTGTCATTTTCACTGTGGTTCCATCAGCAGCCAGTGTTGATACATTCCATGGGAAACATTGAGAAAAGGGGTTATTGCTGATACCCTCAGCTGTTGCATTTAATCTCATCATTGTTGTTGTTGTTGGATTTAATCTCACTGTTGTTGCTGTTGTTGAACCGATACTGTGATTTGTAGCCTCTGGTGGTTCTTCCTTATAGCACTTCCATTGTACCTTTGTAGTAGCTGTCTGTATTTACTGGAGATGTTACATTCTGTATACTTTTCTTCTTGAACAGCTGCCACATTCTTTTCACATCTTGGTTTCTTAATTGATGGTTCTTTCAGAGGCACTGTAGGTGGATTGTAATATGCACTCTTTGCTTTTGGTGTTAGCTTCCTTCAGTGCCATACTGAAAGAAGTGAGACTTTCTCCTGATAGTGTTTCCCTCATTTGTTTCAAAGTTGTCATAAGGAATTTCACAGCTGGTGATGTCAGGATAAACATCTTTATCTTTGAGTTTCATTATCTTTTTTTTAAGCTTGACCAAGCTTTCTTCCATTGAAGCGGTGTGCATCTTGTCAAGGTTGTTATGATCGTTATATGATGAACAAGCTTGGTAGCTTCATTCAGACTCACTGGTACAGTTCTGTAACAGTCCTGCAATGTAAAGCAGAAATTTCGGCAGGGCTTTGTCATGACATTTCTTTGCCAAAATGCGACTAATGGCATGAATGAGCCGCACAGATATGTATGACTGTGAGAGAAGTGGGTATTGCCCATACACCATTAACAACTGCCCAGGTCTTCTGCAAGTAGTTATTCACATCTTGAGCATTGAATGCAAGTAGGGTTGTCTGAAGAATAGCCCAACTGAAGTCCATTTCTAAGTCTTTGTGGGGACACAAATTTGCCAGAAATTTGTTTCGCTGCTCTTCGGAATTTCATGAGAAAATGGGTGATGGATGGAATTGAGTGGTCATTTGTCAGCATTTCAGCCAATGGAAGTGGTGGATTATCAGAAAACAAGTGCAAACTTCTGTTTGCTGTTACCAATGCATAGTAAAGGATCTGCTCTTTGATGGTTGGTGGTGACTTTACTACAGATCTTGTGGCATCACTCTTTTTCTTTGGGAATTGTTGTATAACCTTTACCGGTGAATGCACTTGTATTTCCCTAACTATTCCTTGCTATTGTCTGTTTCTGATTTTTGCAATTTAGGGAAATCTGCCTGAATTGCTCTCAGCTGCTACTAGTCTCAGTGTTTCTAATTTTGGCAATATTGGGAAATTTGCCTGAATTGTTCTCAGTTGTGTGTCTGGTTTTGGCAATTGATTTTGGCAAGTAATTAGCTGAAAAATGACTTTATGCTCTTGATATGGAGGGTGCATATACTGAAAGCATCATCTACCGGTATGAACTGTTCATAGAAAGGAAGATTAGGGAGCGTTTTCCAGAAGTTTTACTTCCAATTCTGCCAATATATATATATATATATATATATATATATATATATATATATATATAAACTCAATTACTCTTGTGTCATGAGAAATAAAAGGTAATTTATTTTTCTGGTTTAATCTGGAAAGTATAAAAGAAGAACGTTGTTGATATCATGGTCAACTAAAGAATAATTTCTTATTTGTATTTGTATTGAATATATATGCATTATCTTAGTACACTGTATATGAACTCCATGGTTATTGTTAATGTATTTCGGTAAAAACATCTTGGAACAGAAAAAGATGAGTCAAACATCTGGTGATTTTACAGATTTGTTCACCAATGATGGGAGAGAGTTATTCGGGTCTTGCATCAAATTATCAGTTTTAACTCTTTAAAGATGTGTATCACCACATAAGACAACTAGTGTCATTAAATGAACTATGGATAACTTGTACATAGCTCTTGATAAAATTGATGGCAAGGTCAACGATCGCATACCAGTTTCAACACCTTGTGCTTTCTAGTTGCTGTCGCCAGGATATCTTCCACATTTTCAGTGATGATATCTGTAATCTGTTGGAGTAGATCAAATGTCAAGAGAAATTCTCAATAGCATTTCTAGTTGAATATTCTTCATACTCTTTTGCAACATCTTTTTATCACATACTTCATTATATTTTCTTCATTAATATACTCCCTTGAGACAAAAAGCAAAAGAAGCAATTCCAATTTAATCACCAACATCCTCTCCCAAGTACACTAGGCAAGCAGACTCATTAACTTGCACTCTATTTTTCTTAAATCATTGCACTTATAAAAAATGGAAGATTTCTGTATTGTAGTCAGTTTGAAGAACTATAGAACTATGAAGAAAATATATCAACCAAATTACTAGTTTGTCAATATATATATATATATATATATATATATAAATATATATATATATATATGTGTGTGTGTGTGTGTGTGTGTGTGTGTGTGTGTGTGTGTATGTGTGTGTGACAAACAGACCAGCTAGTTGAGTGTTGCAGGTACCTGTTCCTTAGATACCAATAATTATGTGTTTGGAATATTCTGTACTGGTTTTGCACTTTTCGTTGGTGAACAAGTGTAGATTGTTGGAGAAATGGGTTTTGAAAGGATTTTCTATGAGGCCTGTGTAATTTTTGCTGCTACCGTCATTCGTTTGTCAATACCTTCACATTTTAAATAATATTCTTGGTTTTGCATTCACCTCAGAGCAGGCATATATTTTTGCATTCAGCTTTATTAGGCTCAATGTGGGGTTTTCTGGAGATCTGTTTGTTGTGTGATTTTATTACATATGCCATGTTTCCCATACAGCTATAACTGACCTTGATGGAGTTCTTGTTGAAGATTTTGTGGAGCTTGGATTCTTGGGGAAAGTGCTTCTAGATGAGGCGGAGGAATATTTTTCCGATGTTTGTCTCAACACTTTTACTGAAGGGTGGATTGAACCAGATGATGTTACGATGTCGCTTCTTTCTTGCCTGGCCTTTAAATTCATTTTCCTTTATGTATGTTATCTCCTCCTCATAGCCGCTGACCTTGAGCGCGTTGTTGTAGATAGGTGCTACTTTGTTGAATATCTGTTCATTGTTAGAGAGCACTGATATGCACTAGCTGATCGCAGACTGTAGATTTTTGGTGATCACAGGAGGGTGGTTGGACTGTTTGTGAATATATACTGGTAGGTCATTCGGCTTTTCTGTAGGGAGAGTACTTTCCATCTGAGAGGTTCAATGTTAGATCCAAGAAGTTAACTATTTTTAAGTTCGTCTTGATAGTTATTTTCAGTCCTACATATCGCGGAAAAGGGATGTTATGCCTTTTTTATTTCTCTGCCTAATGTTACCTGAGATGTTTTGAAGATAGCTAGGCCATCGTGTCATGTATTACTATTTTTGTGCAAGGATGTTTACGATTTAGAGACCTTTACCAGTTCACATATTTCTACTCCACCATAACTCCCCATTGTGACGTCAAACATATCTTTATCGTCTTGTTTCATCCATGGCTGATCTTTATCAAATAGAAGCAATTTTCTGGCGTTCATTATGACGTTGATATTCTCATCAGATATTATGATGTACTGTTTCACAAAACAAAGGGACATGCGGGTAGACATTGAGGATATCAAATACTATGAATTTGTAACTTTTGTCTGGTATGGCGCGCCTTGAACCAGTTTATCACTGATTTTGAATTTCTCCTTTGATTTACACCAATGGATGATCTTATCTCGGCATTTATTCTGTCAAGCATCTCCTAATGCTCACCCGTCCCATTTCACTCTTGTTCGGGTTGATTAGTCTACAGGTTGGGTTGTTGTGAAAGTTGTTTTTGTGATCTTTCAACGTGACAAATGCTTGTTGTTTGGCTAGTATATTCATTCTGCTGTTGATGCCACAGGGCTCGAAATTAGCGGTAGTCCCGCGTCCACAGACTACCAACTTTTCCCTGGGGCTACCAAAACGAATGAAATGGTAGCCCACACGGACTACCAAAGCCTGGGATATGAAATTACTTAGTGGGCGACATGATGTTGATCGCTGTGAGATGACCGACGCTCATACAGTCAACCCAGCTGGACACAGAAAGGACATGTCGACTTTGCATATAAGCTCTGCGTATGTGTGAATAGGTCGTCAAACTTTGAGGCGTCAACGTTGTCCACTGCACATGCTATACCGTTCTCCTAAGGCTATTGGCAGGTATTGATCTAGACTAGAAAATTCACTTACTGGATAGAATCATGCAAAATAAATCGTTCAATATCTAGATATAAATAAAAATATCTTTTACAAAAACCCCCTCTTCATTCATGCATGGGCTACCAGACCTTGTCACTGGACTACCAACTTCAGAAAATGGTAGCCCAATGGGACTACCAGGGAAAAAGTTAATTTCAAGCCCTGCGCCAGGATGTTCTGCTATTTTTCTTTGCTTCAGTATTCATGTCAGTATACTGGTATGCTTTCTCGTTGGCAAATTTGTAAGTCTTCGTTATGTTTTTCCATAGCAGTTTCTTGTAATAGGTATTACTGACCTTGTAGAAAATTCTCGTTTTTTTGGCAGGCACAAATATTTTATCTGATTGTTTGACAGTTTTGATATCTGCTTTTAGCTTGTTTTGGAAGGTGTCATCCATCTTCCTGAATTTGATCTTTTCTATCATTGCAAGCACATCGTCCTCAAAAGGTTTCATCATTTCAATCTGTGGTGGGCATTTTCTTGTTTTGAAGCCAAATTTCTCCTTGTGTGTCTGCTCATCAATACTATCTCTATCCTTCAGGAAATACAAAGCCTTCCATATCATGCGTTGACCACACTTTCAGCCTCTCTATAACTTCAGTCGGGGCTTGCATGTAGACATTCATTCCCAGAACCGGGATGTTTTTTAGTGAAATATCCATACTGGGTTCAATCTTGCTATCAGCATTGTCGACAAGAGGATGTTTGGTCTTAACACATTGCCAAGGATGCTATCGATAATCTGTAAGATGCTATATCAGAACTGGAACAAACCATTTCAACTAGCACCCAGTTCATTGGAGAGTTTTGAAGGGGGGGGGGGGGATAAAATATTGAAGAGTGTAAAACACAATTTGTTGTAGTTGCAATTCAAATACTAAAGGAAAGGACATAAAATGACTACACCATATCAAATTACACTCTACAATATTTTATTCCCCTTTCAAATCTTTCCAGTATAGGCAGATCAGTTTACTCAGTGAAGCAGCTGCCTGCTGAGTTTGGTGGATTCCTAATCAGTATCTTCACACAATAAAACAGACTTCTTATAAACGTCAGGTCATATAGCAAACTGCTCAGCCAATTGGGTGTGCCAATTTCTCTGATGTCTGCTGTAGTAGAACATTCTCTCAATCCTGGCAGCAGGGTGCCGATAGTGGTAAACCTGAGATTCATTACACCGACCACCACTGTTTTTCTTTCATACAAACATAATGTCAGTATGCATGATCAATGTGGCTTAATCAACAGTAAAGTGGCTATTTCAAGACCTCTTTGATGGCCAAATGTTAGAAGGCAACTTAGTTACTCTGAAGGGTTTAAGGAGAGTAGCCATTTATATCTCTGTTTCTTCATTATGGTAGAAATCACTCGTCCACTTTCATTTATCCTCTTTATTCCATACCAGTAGAGCAATCACAAATCTCTCAGACAAATCTAGATTTGTTAAAGCTCCATAAGCTTTATCTTTTGGCTGTTTTTTTTTTTTCAGAGCTTTTGTTTTGTGGTTCCCTACACTTTCTGCATTGAACCCCTAAACTGTAATTTAATGCCAAGTATTTAGCATATCAACACAACCTGTATGAGTATAATCTCCATTGTTATTGTTAAAAATTGTATTCAAGTCCGGACTAGAATTCACTTGTAAACAATAAACAATGATCACTACACACATACAAGCTGTGTTGCCAAAAGAATACTCGAAATTCAGCATGACAAACTGATTAGGGTCAGACACGGTAGTTGATATACAGAAGCAGAGCACTGAAAACTTGCCACAAGTTACAGCTTATGTCCCTTTAAGTATATACTGCCTTTTGCATACATTCAAACATAAAAATACTATTACATATTGGGACTAGTAGATAATTTTTCTGGATGAGAAGACTCCTTTTGCATATCATATGACATCATCACTCTGATAACACAAGTTCTAGACAAAGCGTAATCTCTGTGAATGAATTTCAAGTGAAATCAAAATGAAGTGATTAATAGCTGTGTTGTACATAGCTGATCTGATGACAGTTTATGCACTAATTAAGGAGTGTTGGAAACAAGAAATAAAATTTAAATGTATTATCAAACATGTAATGGTGATTTATGTGTAAGTGTTATTATAATAGTATTTACATGATGTTTGTTCTAGTGACCAATGAAGAGATGGTAACCAGCAAAGAACTGGCTACTATGGAGATCTGAAATTTAGCAGGCTGGATTTCTGAAATGTGAAGAATCACATGACAAGAACAAGGAGTGAATCACACCGAGTGTTCGGACCATCAACTATTCTGCATAGACATGCCATAAATCACTGTTCAGGTACGGAGCTTGACAATCCATGATAAGAATTCTGGGATGAATGCTCACAGTGAACAATCTCACTTAAATCATTGATGAGGTCACAACATGCAGTGGGGGAAACAGTATCAAAAATGAGTTTACGTCACACTGATTTCACCAGCTGCTGCGTTTTTCACAGCAAGTAGAGAGTGCCGAAACTTGCTTATACTTTTAATTTTCAGATTTGCTGTTGTTGTTTTCATGCACTTACTTTGATCATAGACGATTGGCAGTCAGCAACTCCAAAACATAAACAAAAAATCAGCTGTTTGAACTTATTTTCAAATCCCTGAAATGCAAAAGTGGGAGAATCGGATAGTCTTTCCTATTTCAACTTGATTCGCACAGAAAAAGCCCTAACAGAGACACTTACATGTATATCCGGAAGAGCAGCTTCAGTGTGCTCAAAGTTAACCTTGACATGTACAGCTGAGCGCAGTCAAGTCAACTGTGACCCTGCAAGCCACGACTGCATAACACAAGTGTATGAATTCTTGTAAAATAGTCCGTCACATTCTTTCCCAGTAATTATCATTGCTGAAAGGTTTATTCACGCAAAACTGAGTCTATGCATGTGATAAATATATAATCCCCCGTATACCTCACTTGTATGTACTTGTATGTCTGCGTGTGTGGCTGCAAGTGTGGCTGCGTTGCAGACTCGTGATTCCCTGTGTAGCGGCCATATCCCCATCGCCTATAGCTCGGAGGGATACGGCTGCTGCACGGGGAATCACGAGTCTGCAACGCAGCCACACTTGTTCGGAACACAGGGGATTATATATATATATATATATATATATATATATATATATATATATATATATATATATATATATAATATATATATATATATATATATATATATATATATATAGTCATTGTAAAACCCTCTATTTGTATTATATTTGTCAGAATCTACATCAATATCAGTATGGTTTGATGAGATAATGTTTAGAAAATGGAAGCAGTCATTGAGGTAATCTGCAGAGAAAAGGATTCATAACACTTGTGCTTTATCTTGTATCTCTTTAAAACAGCTGTACTGTACTGAGATAGCAACTGAATTGTTTGTAGTCTCTGTATCAACCAGTGTAGCTGGCAGTACTAGACTAAAGGATGGCAATACTTCGATGCAAATAGATCCCACTATATTGGATTTGCAGCAACATCCATAACTAGAATACAAGTTGGCAAAACCATGATGGAATGAGACCCCTCTGGAGTTATTGGATTTGCAACCATATATCCATTACTAGACTACAAGTTGGCAACTGATGCAAATAGACCCCGCTGGAGTGTTTGGCTTTGCAGCCACATCCATAACTAGACAAGTTGGCAATACTGTGATCGCATTAGACCCCCAGGAGTGATAGGATTTGCAGCCACATCCAAAGACTAAGACTACAAGTTGGCAGTACTGTTATGGAAATAGCTAACCCTCTGGAGTGCAATACTGTTACGGTAAACTGCAGGATGGTAATACTGTGATGCAAATAGACCCTGCTAAAGTGTTTGGATTTGCAGCCACATCCACAAGATAGGCAACACTATGATACAAATAGACTGAATAGACCCTTCTTGAGTTATAGGATTTGCAGCCACACCCATTACTGGATTACAAGATGGCAACAGTTTGTACATATGACACTGAAAGTATCAAAGTCATAATCATTGCAGAAGATAAGAGATGTGTTACACAATTATATTGATAGTGTCAGAGTTAGAAATGTTAGAAAAGGTACGAGAAGTGGTACACCAGTGTTATCTACCAACACCATAGTAGAGGTATTTGTACACTGGACAAGACCTACTGCATTACCATTGTGTGTTATCTTGTGCTTGATACCATTTTTTGCTCACGTGTGAACACGTGAGCATATGTCGCAGCGATGTCTGTCTGTCTGTCTGTCTGTCTGTCTGTCGTGTCTGTCTGTCTGTCTGTCTGTCTGTCTGTCTGTCTGTCTGTCGTGTTGGTCCATTTTCTCAAAAACGGCTGAACGTATTTCAGTCAAATTTGGTAGACATCTTCAGAATTCAAATGGCTAGAACTGAAAAGGTTTTGGTGGGCGTGGCTTGGATATTAATGAAGTTATGAAAGTTTTAATTTTTCTGTTACGCCGCGTATGACAAGTGAAACAATCGACTGTTTGAGGGCGCTGTGAAATGTGCTTGTCCAGGTTGGCTACAGCTGGATAGCTCTGGTTTCAACCACGGTCCCTCCGTGTTTCAACCTCGTATTGAACATTAAAAATATGATATTTTATTACTCATTCAACTCACTATTCAAGATAAAATATCGTTTAGCAAATTAGCTTTATCCTTGGTAATTGATTGTTTCCCTCGCTGCTCGATCGCCAGAAATGAGTACATACGTTCTCTACCTAGCCTCATGGCATGGAAGTGCTGATGAATAATAACTTTGGGTCAAAGGTATTGAAGTGTCCAATCAGGTTCGTGCACAGAGTCCAAGGCCATGACCTACTTCATGTACTTCTGCACTGTTTTGAATTTGCTTCGCCAAGAAACGTGTTCGTCATTGTCCATAGAAGTATGTTTGCTCTCCTTTGAGGTTGTTTGTGAAACAAATTCCGGGATAGGCCTTGGAATGCATACGATCGGCATCGCGGCAGTGCATGTAGCTAGCCCTACGAGTATGACGAGAGTGTCCGGCTTTGGCTACGCCGCCTCCCACCTCCGGTAGGCGGCGTAGCCAAAGCCGGACACTGTCGCCATACTCGTAGGGCTATTAGCATGTAGCGTACCATGCTTGTGTAACTGCCGAGCTCAACGTGCATTCACGGTTGATACTCGTGTACAATCATGATGTGTTCAATTCTGATGAAGATTCATAAGTCTTACTTTTGCAGTCTTTTTTCCGTACGATAATCCCGACAATACGTGTTACTGTTAGACGAGGTGGCCATTTTATGATAAGTTTCAATACTGCACAGCTACATAGCGTCACTATCGTGTGATCGAGGTACAGCGTTGTTGAACGGGATACAGAAACTCTGCAGAGGGAGAAACGATCGTTGACATGAACAGTCAATGTACTTCAGCACGTAGTCCGCAGATAGCGGATCGAGAAAATAAACGGTGTCCCAGTAAATAACGGAATATTTATGTACATTAACTCGATATTAATCAAATTTCCAGCTCATCGCAAAAAAATGTATTGCAAAGATTAATTTGTCACTGACAAATACTGCACTGTATGGAAAAAACAACTTCAAGTGGTATTACCCGAGACAACACTTGTGTTGTCAATTTTGATTTCATTTCATAAACTTCATACTTCATCGAGTATCGTGTATTTCAGCCTTTGTGAAGCCATTTTATTGATATTTTCAATTTTTGTCTTGGCTTTGTTGTGGAACATGTTGAATCGTCTCCGTGGACATGTAGGCAAAGTGTGACGGGGTCGAAGTGACTTGGGTACCTGGGGCCGACCAAAACCAGTGTGAATTACTGGGGTCAAAGCGGACAGCGGCCGGGATGACGTGTTCCCCAAGCGAGCTACCTTCAGAAGTCTGTTTCATCGCAAAAAACGTCAACTTTAAAACCCGTCATTTATTTACTGATGTTATTCTCAGCATCACAAACATATACGCCTCTGCTATGTATCACAGCAAATAGTTATATTGAGCGCCCCGTAAATGGGATCCTCGTTTTTTTGCGAACCCGGAAGTGTGTCTTGCTCAATGCATTTCCTACCCACAGCGAGGGAAACTGCCCGCGTTCCCATGCTCCCATGCACCCTTTTTCAATGCCAGTGCAACGCCATCTGTGCAAAATTTGTGGTGGTATGCTCCCGTGTGATGGAAAACCTCTCTTATTCTAACAATGACGTAGTTGACTTTGGACTTCGATTTCGTAAATGTGATGTCCATGCAGTGAGTTTGGGTTGGCGCGCTTATAATGCAATCTTCGCCCGCCTGCGGTCCGATATCCCGCATTTATTAGCGATATTTATCTGTTTTGACTTGACCAAAGTTGGCAAAACTTGCTATGTACATTAAAGATACTATGATACAAGATTATTGAAAGTCATTTGACATTTTTTTCAGCCAATTCCCAATATGCATATTTAATGAACCTTCCAAATTAGGGATATATACTGGCATTTACTTGATAAAATTTGGCGAAACATGCTGTGTACATTGATCATTATACCAGGTTATAACAGTATTGAAAGTCATTTGCATTTTCATGTCAGCTAATTCATAATTTGCATAAATAGCTAACAAGCTTTCACGGTTTGGCATATAGAGCTTGAAGGACTTGACCAAAGGTAATTACACATGCTATATTGTGATACAATGACAGTACTCAAAGAAATTAGTTATTTTTATTTCAGCTAATTACATATTTGAATACTTAATGACCTTTAGAATTGATCTGTGGTGAAATTCATTGTGTTGATCATAACACTTTAAATGTAGCAAAGCATGTAGCAAAGGTTCAAACTTGCACATAAATGCAATATATAATGAAACACGTGAGCATTTTCAGTTCATATCTGGTCATAGTTGTGGATAATACTCCAGTCAATCAGTGCAGTGTGTGGCTTGCAGAGAGTTCACTCTCTGTCAAGCTGTTATGCTTTTTTCTTCAATTCCGAGTACAAGTGAAATCTCATAAATACAACTATCATGAATGAATGCATGTTCAAGTGCCAGAATTTAACAGAGAGAAGTCATGGATTGGCAGAAATGACACACTGTTTTATCAGAGACAAAGAAAGTATCATTGAATTTGAATATTTGTGAGCATTAATACAATTCAATAGATAAATTCAAATTATCAATCAATACCAAATTGTTTTTGAGTCCATTGCAGCATTTAATTTCTCTGGCTGTGGACATGTGGCAATTTGTGCCTAACCATGTGTTTTCATATTTCATATCAGTGGTTGTAAGTTGTAATGTTTTGAATTGGTTCAGGAGTTTGATAACTCACTACCCAAAAACCCAAAGTCATAGCTCATTTTCTCATGTAATATTATGTTACAGTTAATTTGTAATGCTGATTGAGTTTCATTAAGGGTAAGCTGTGACATACCTGAAGGGCGCTGAAGGAAATGTTCCTAAAGTAACTATTTTGACTCTTGTTATATCAAATTTCATTCTAAGTCTTACTCTGAAGCAAATCTTTCACCTGATAAAGGAGTGAGACTGATTCTTAAAACTAAATTGTATAAGACAAACTCTATCTCAGTACAAGCAAGTTTTTTTCGTGACAATGACAGTATAAAAATATCCATTGTTTCATACATACCGGTACACATCAGTAATAATTACAGAAGCTTATGTTTACTCTGAAAATATCAATATTGTTTTTGTTTCATTAATGAAACATTTTTTATATATATCACACTGTTTAGTATTATATTATTATTTGGTTTATTTTACTTACAGAAAACTTTGGAAATTTTCCTCAATAATAATGATATTGCCAACTGCAAGTTGTGTATCATATCATTCTCAAAGCCGTTCTGGTGCTTTCTCAGTCAACACTAGTGTTTGGCCATTGTTTGGCTTGCAATGTATTATTTGTGGAGTACAGAAATGTTTTCATTTTGAATTACACTTCATTTGATCTATATTCTGTTTACTGTACAGTTGAATAAATGGTTCAGTAATAAGGCATTTATGTAAGTCTATGTCTGTTATGTGCTTGGTTGGTTGAGTACTCAGTAAACATAATATAAATAGTCTGTTGTCTTCACTATTGTCATGGAATTTATCATGAACTCAACATCAGTTATGACTTATGCTAACAGACATTCAGGCAAAAGAATTATTAAATTTCATTTTCAACATTCATATAATTTTGTCAAAAAAGGTACAACTGTGATGGTATCAATGATCACAGTTTGATGGTTGAAAACTTCATCAATAGTATTAATTGTCAGAAATATTTTGTTGAAAGTTTTAAAAAGTAGTTTCAAAATATGAAATTTCTGATGTCATGATGCTGATGATGAATCATCTAAGTTTAACACATTTTCTGCTTAATTTTAGCCATTATAAATGAAAAATCACCACAATTCTAGTGTCATCAACCAGTATTTCAGGGTGCAGTTTTTATTCTCGAGAGTTAACATTGTGTATATGAAAATATCAAGAAATACCCTCAAGAAGATATAGTATGGTTTGTACCGAGCATTTGACGCACTACGTCATCTTGTACAATTCGCTTGACCATCTGTTTTGCAATAATCTTTTACCATACTGTATTTTAGCTTCCAGTTGCCATGGTAAAAAGCTGTAGAGGAAGCAGCTGTTCATTGTCTGTCATCTGTATGCATGCATGTATGTATGAACGGTATGCATGTACATGAATGTATGCATGTGTGTGTATATCTACATATCAGTGTGTATCTTTGCATATACACATGTATGTTTGAACTATGGTGTAGCTTACCCCTTGACTACCTATGGTGCCGGATATATCCGGCGCCATATTGAATTACTATATACCTTGAGTGCCGGATATATCCGGCACAGTTAAATAGGTGTATTAGCTTCGTTTTTGTCACTAAAAATCCCGTAATTTCGGCGTCTGCACGAGCGCGACTAAGATTGATGTATTCCGATCTGGCCTTAATGTGATTGCGCCCCCGTACGTCCGAGTATGGCCAAAATCCGGAAGCAAATATCGTGACCCATGACCTCGACCCTGAAAGGTCAGGCTGATCACAGAAGCGTCGCACTGATTGTTTACAGTTTTCAGAAGTACGGACGATCGCGAAGACGTTTATTGGTTTTTTTTAATGAAATGAAATGTTTATTTATGAAAACAAATGATTTTTATGTAAATATGTTCTATTAACAGCAATATTCGTGAATGAAACTAGAGTAAATACAATTTTTTACTATAAGTCAGTGAAATTTTATAGCAGCCATATTTCAATATGACTGGTCACATGACTGGTCATGTGTTTGGTCATGTGATATGTTGTTCCCTAAAATGTATTTTTAAATATTGTGAATTATTTTTAATAAATCATATCCATTTTAGATGCATGTTTCTGCAAGGAAGACATAAAGCAGGTGTTTACAAATATAAAATGTGTTGATTTTCAAATACAGAATCATATCAGATGCTGATGTTTGTGGTTCATTTACTCTGCCTTTTGTGAGAAAAATCTTAAATAGGTACATCTATAAATAAAGTAAAGGGTAGTTATTATTACATATATGTAAAGACAACGTCATGGAAATTGCAACTGTATTCAAATTTGCGTCATTTTATGGATTCAAAACACGTCCTGATGCTTCAAATATTCATATTCTTTGCCAACTCTGGTCACATGATGTGTCATGTGATCAGTCACGTGACCTGGAAATACAAAACTTATGTATGGAAAAGTGGGAAATTTCATGCTGATTCAGAAAATATATGGTTTATTGGTACTTACTTAATTTTTACTCTAAGCAGTGTTCATGCAATGACCACACCCAAGATTTTATCAATATTTACATAAGGGGCCTGGTATATAGGAATACATTGGCCTTGGTAGTCAAGGGGTTAATAGAACCTACTTATTGACCAATCTGTACACCTCTTTAGCAGAGTACGATATATGACCAGTGCAAAGTTAGTTAATGTCATATACTTGCATGTAGAAATTCAGGAAAACATTCTAAGATCATCAATTAGCAAAATTTTCAAAAAACATAGTTACAAGAAGCAATTCAGAAACTTTAAAATGTGTTGGAAGAAAGTGTACCATGCTAGATTTCAGGGTAAAGTGACAAACTTGATTCTGTAAATGAAAGCTATGAAAAATGCTGATTCAGCAGTTTCCCAAGGCTCTTGATAAATCTAGGATATGCATTTTCATATTTTTATATTCAAACTGAAATGAAATGATGTTTCATCATTAATCAGCTCTATACTGTATCTTTTTGACAATGGTAATGTGAAAAGCATAAAATCCAAGGGTAATCTATATTTCTATAAAATGGATTTCAAAAAGTGAAAATAATTTTCACATGTACAGTTACATTTTATCTACTCACTGTTCCCCAAAACAAAAGAAAATTATTATTATGATTTTGTTTTACTTTGTGTGGCCAGTCTCCCTACATTGATAATGTCAAAATTAGGCCTACCTGTAAGTATGCCAGGTATTAACCCATTGTATAAGGAACAATTACCGAAAAAATGGATCAGAAATATTCTTTGTATTGCTGAAATAGTGAAAGGGCAAAAAAATTGAGGTCATCTGTATCACCATAGCTTTTCCTTGTGCTAGGCGATGGCAAGGAATCACATTGAAGATGTTAATTCTTTTCTCTCTGCCCCCTTGATCTTACAAGGCATTGTGGAATGTTCTTTTGTGTTTGCAAATAAACATTTAGACATTGATTAGGGATATTTTGAATAAAAAATGATATATTTGAGGTTGGCAATATAGAATGCTTCAAGGTAGAATCAACCTTGGGGACAAATATTTGGACTGAAATTATGTACTTATTGTTTCACAAGCTGAACACTTGCATTTCAATAATCTCTAGAGAGTAGAACATATAGATGTGTTATTCAGAGGAATATTTTAAATTTAAAACTACTCAGAGGTCCGTAATATAGAATGCTTTTTTAGGTTGAGTGTGCCTTGGGGACAATTATTCAGACTCAAATTGTATACTTCTTGTGTTCTCAAGCTGAATACTGAGCATTTCAATAAACTCTGGAGAGTAGAACAAGAAATAGTAGTTGAAAAGCTAGTTATTTTAATACCAAAAACAATCAACAATAGTTACAGCTATTGTGAACACTATATTTTTCAAATATTTTGTTTAAATGAATTTATTGTTGAAAGTTTACTTTGACTCTCAGACTGGCCAAAAGAAAATTGTTTCGTGGTAACCTTTGTGAAAAAACATTGCTGTCTGGATGAATGAAAAGAAATCTGTTGCCATACCCTTTTCCTCCGGCCCCCCCTCCCCGAAATCAAATGGCCCATCCCTAACAAGACAGAACATACTGGCCTGTCGCCTCCAGAGGGCGTCGTTTATATGACCCTTCATGACCCTTCATTCAATGCAGCAGAAAAGCTTCGAAGGAGACGATCGCGGAAATGATCACAATTTTTTAAATGGGATATTTCCTCCCAATTTAAATGTCTTGCTAGGAACTTACAGCTTTTACCCTATTTCTGCTAGGATTATGAACTAAACAACAGTGTGGAAGGTGCCTAGTCCTCCCTCCTTGTGACTGGGATGCCAGCTTTCCAATGCACCACCATCATACTGGTAGATGGTTCGCTTCTGTTCGTGTTACCACGCTGACTCAAAATAAATCAAAGGTGAGTTGTCGTTTAACATTATGAGTGGGGACGGTGTGGAAAGGGTACATGTATGCACAGGCACGCGACACGTCGCTTCGCGATCGGTAGTGATTTGCGGTTCTCTGTTGACTCTTGTTTATTATTGCCGATCGCGAAGCGTTGCCTGCCTGTGCATGAATGCATGAACTCGTCTCGATCAGTTTGTGAAGAACCAAACAGACGAATGGGGTAGCTGTCATACTATGATAGTCCAGATTCCACAGATCTGGGATTAACCATAGTTGCATGATTTTGGAATTTCTCAAGCTCAATATGTCCTTTTATGAGCAAACCTGGGAATGCAGTTATTTCAGGATCATGCTGTTCTTTATTAAACCTATACACTGTTTGCTTTCAATAGTTGCAGCTTGCTGTTACGATGGTTTTTAGTTTTAGACTTAAGTGAATATAGTTATGGAAAGGTCCCTAATTTTTCATCGTTGTCCTTGACTGGAATACTGTTGTTGGTGTGACTGGGATTTACAACCAATAACAGTTTGACTAGTAATCATATGACAATTTAATTTAGAATGATGACCCATTTAACCATATCATCGACATTGGGTTTTACGTTTCACTCTCACAGGTAAAAGACCAGTTAAGATTTATGACCTGACGCTAACATTTGCTGTACCGGAAATTCCCTTTGGAACACTTCATGAAAACATTCAGAAGTGGGTTTCATTTATGCATGCATACTAAAATTTAGCCATAGCAGCTGTAACATTTGGCATTTTTTTGCCCTATTATCATGACTGAAACGAAGCCATATCCTACTGAACCCCCACAATGGCGCGTAATGCATGCCAAAATTAAAATCCGCTTTCTTACACCACTGGCCGAATTTTTCCACTGGTCATTCACATTCTGATTGGCGATTTCCGAACCCACTCACTGATTTCTTCAAGTGGTTAGCGATTTATGAACCCACTGACCGAATTCTTCATGTGGTCAGCGATTTCTGAACCCACTCACTGACATTCAAGTGGTTAGCGATTTCTGAACCCACTCACTGAATCCTTCAACTAGTTAGCGATTTATGAACCCACTGACCGAATTCTTCATGTGGTCAGCGATTTCTGAACCACTCACTGACATTCAAGTGGTTAGCGATTTCTGAACCCACTCACTGAATCCTTCAACTAGTTAGCGATTTCTGAACCCTCTGACCGAATTCTTCAGGTGGTTAGCGATTTCTGGACCAACTTACTGAATTCTTCAAGTACTGAACTCCCTAAGCTGAGCTTCTTTAGTTTCTACTTATGACACGAAACAAGACCCCTACGTCACACAGCGTCATGCCTACGTCAAATGTCGTCACAAAAATTGTGGTATCAATTTTTACTAGCACGCTAAGCAGGCATGCTGAGGGCCGAAATTAGCTTTGACCTATGAGTTTTACGTCGGCAACAAGTGTGTACCTCACACACTCCAAACAGTGGTGGCGCTCACTGTCCATTTTGCCCATTTTCATAGCTATTTGAATGCGAGGTGTGGACGCTCGCATTGAACTTGCGTGTGTGATCACGATCCTTGTATTATGTATAGCTGTTTTTACGTGATGTCTAATTCCAATGCCCAAGTGCCCGCCAACAACGGCGTCGCCCGGCTGCGAAGGGCTCGAAGGCTTCTGGAAATAGCGCAACAGCTAATGGAAACAAGCGAACCCGCTGTACCCGTACCCGTTCAAAATCCTGCAAGTTCGAGTTCAATGCCTAGCACAAGTCGTGAGAGTCCCACTACTACTAGCACTCAGGCTGCAGCGAGGGTTACGAACCACTCTGCCCCCAGTAACCAGGAACTGAGAACATTGTTTTCTTTCAGTAGTACAAGACGTGAACAATCAAGACCAACATGGCCTAAAATAAGCGCCGTAAGATAGTGCAGTCTGGAGCACAGCAAAAGCAAAACCCATGGTCCCCAGCACCAGGTTGTACCTGGACCCACAGGTTTTGTTGTCTGAGCGATTGTGATGCCATAAATGTACCGTCAGTTATAGAAAGGGACGAACTGCAGCGAAGGGTTCGGGGACGAAAAAGGTGAAGTTTGACAGAGACGGCAACTATGAACACCTAAAAGAAACGTTGTGCTTGAGTTTCCCAAAGCTAAAGGACGGTGGAGGCTTTCTTTTATTTCGTGCTTCCGCTGAAAACAGTAAAACTTTGACACAGTTGACCATGCCGAGTAGTGGATATTCTGTCCCCTATCTGAGGGATGAATCAAACTTGCGACAAGCACTTGCATATATCCGACCTCTGCAGAAGAACCTTGATAAAGACACAGGTCCAATGAAGGTAAATATTATTATTGTGATTTAATTAGTAATAGTAGTAAGTACAGCGGTAGTATACTGAAAAATGAAAAAAAATACTAGTTCATCTTAACAATAACTTATAAAACCGCATCTTAGCGGGACTGTGTTATTGACTAGCAAGGGGAGAACCATTTGATTTCTGGTGGGTATGGAGGATTCTGATAAAAAAAATTGTCACCAGGGGAGATAGAAGAAAAAAAATGATCCTGTCATGGCCTGAGAAAAAAAAATAATTATCATAACAGACAGAAATGAAAAAAAATTGTCACAATGCACCAGAAATTGGCAAACTTTGGGAACCTTATTCTCATGTATTCTTTTCCAGTGCGCCGTCATCGTTGGCGCAAATGTTTTTACCACAAGCAATTCTTATGGTTTTTTTCCCAGCACTTATGATATAAGCATGCACTACATAGGTCTACTTTACACCTCAGTACACTTAATGTTTTCCTTCCCTTTTCTGACCCAAGAAATAATATTTAAGGATTTCTGTTGCAATATCTCAATGGCATAGGTACTATCTAAAGGGGACTATTTGACTTCTGTAATTGTGAAAATTTAAAACATAAGACAGGAGTCAATAAACTAGTGTTAAAGCCAATGTATTATTCAGTAAATATAAATATGTTAGAAAGATGTACAAGCTCACAATAAAAATTGAGGAACAACAAATATAATGAAATACAATGTGTGAGCCTTGTTTTATCTGACAACAAAAGATAACATCTTCCCTGAGAACTTACATCGATGCTTGGTCATTTTAATTACAATATGACTCCACAAACGGATCGCTCACTATAGAGTCCGTAGTGGCGAACTCTCTCAGTAAATCTGGCGTCTCCTCTTTAAGGATGAAGATGACTTAATTATCACACAACCAAGCAAGGGGATACAAAATAAGAGAGCGACTGATGAAGGAACCCCATTTTTGGTTCCGAAACACCGTTAAGACGAATCAATCAATCAACAAACCGGTTTACCGGGGACTTAGATCACATGACCAGGGTCAAAGCACTACCGATTCATTGGTGTCTCGGCATGTATTCGGAGGAATATGAGGGGGGGGGGTTCACTAAAAAATTGAAAACTCCAGGGGGGGGGGTGTCATTACTCAAAATGTGGAGAGGAAGAAGGGGGGTGGGGTTACTCAATTTTTTTGTGTGAAATAAATTGAAACACGTCTCAGATTGCACCATTGCACACATCCATTTCTCGAAATTTTCAATGCAAGAGGGGGGTGGCACCCTCCTCTTGTGCTCTCCCCCTTGGGTCTTCTAACAGTTTTACTGGTAAAAGACAAATTGAAAATTCCTCTCAGATTGCACTACACTGCACTGTGGCGCACATCAATTTCTCAAAATTTCCAAAACGAGAGGGGGAATCCCCCTCTCATGCTCTCCTCCTTGGGGTATTCTAACAGTTTCACTTAGTAAACAAATTAAAAAACACCTCTCAGATTGCACCAGACTGCACCATTGCACACATCAATATCTTAAAATTTTCCATGCAAGATAGGGGAAAGCCTTTGTGACACTTTCCCCCTAAGCTTCTCGCATGTTCTCCCCCTGTACTTTCAAATTCTTCCCGGTCAAATATCCCAGTGAAAACCCTGTCATAAAAACCAAAGTCATCATGGTTAGCGAGTGGGGGGGGGGGGGGGGGGGGAGTCACTTGAAATTTGGAGTTTCAGGCCATAAATAATGACGAACTCCCTTATATACAATGCATTACAAACTTGATGACCAATAATAAAATTTCATCATTTGCTCCATTTGAAAAAAAAAAATTGATGCAGGTCTGACAGTAGAAAAAAAAATTGCTGTCACTCAGACAGGAAAAAAAATCTGCTCCCATACCCACTTCCTCCATACCCCTCCCCCCTGGAAATCAAACGGTTCTCCCTTAATGACTTGTTTTTTTCATGTTTTGGTCTGAAAGCTTATTTTCTGAAACTGCTTGTCCAATTTCTGTGTAGGTTATGAGGAAACCATTCAAATATAAGCATTTATAGGAAATTGGCCAAATAAATATGTGTAAAACCTGTCAAATTGCTTTGAATGAAATATATCGGTTTACCTGTACTATTTAGAGGGGCTAGGGTCTAATTCTACACTTGAAAAGTGGTATCTTCCATTTGATGTGAGTGTATACCATATGTCACAGAGAGGGCTCATGGAGTCAGTCAGCACCAGTTGTGTTATGTACGTTTTTGGCGCATAAGGCACCTTGGTAGAGATTGAATGCGCAATACAAATACATTGAGATCAAGCAATTGATTCATACATGTTTGTATGTACCAATTTTGATCGAATCAGAGCACAATGATCTTGATGGTATTTAATTCATTGTTTATAATTACTATACAGTCTGTGGTCTTGACTTAATTCAATACACAGGATTCTGAGACAGTTGTCAAAGTACCATGTGTTTATTGTGCACAAGAAGTGGCTGTTACAGAAGTGACAAATCATCACAAATCATGTGTTGAGAAATCTGAAGATAAAAATGATCATTCCTCTAGTGAAGATGACCTGTCAGATGAATTAGACACCAACAGCATCCTCCCTGACTTAAAGGTACAGTAGAGCCTCCAGTTGTATGTGTATTTTTGCCCCAAAGATGTTGTTAGTCAATTTTTCCATATACCGGTATTTCTCTGTGTCTATGTATCTGTCTCTCTGTCAGTCTGTGTGTCTGTCTCTCTGTATCTGTCAGTCTTTGTGTGTGTGTGTAAACAAAGGTTCAAAAACTGCTGGATGGATTGCATTGGTATTCAGTTGTGATATTACCTATAGTGTCTATTTTGTCATTTCTTCACATGATGATTGGATCAGAGGTACAAGATCGAGTAAAAAAACATTTTTTTTTGTTCAAAAATCGATATTATGAAGTTTTGTGCCATTTAAACATTCAGATAAACTGTCTGGCCTGATAAAAATCTATGCAAGTAAGAACTTGGTTCACAGAAGCAAAGCATGACCTTAAACCAGTAACAATTTTAATTACTCTAAAGTCTAAATTTACATGAATTCTCATGCCACTAGTACCACAACAAAGTAAAATTACTTTTCCAGTTTCAGTGACAAGCCAGCTATATTATAAAAATCTTACTTCATAACATTTCATAACTTCAAAACATGAACTTTCTAACAGTGCAATAATTGTTTTAATTTTCTGATGCTTGTTAGCTTGATGGGAAAGTGAATAACCTTTTGGACATCCTCGGAGAATCTATTCCCCGAGGAGACATCTTAAAGGCATTAAAAGAGTGTAATGGTGATGCTGACAAGGCATTCTTTGAGTTAACCGGTGAAAAAGGTATGTAAATAGTACATGCATATGCATATAATAGTTGTGTGTTCTACATCTCTATATATCATAAATTGTGCGTGTATATAGAGTATATCCAATTTGAGTACTGAAGTATAATTACTCTGAAAGGCGAAGACTGGTCCAGAAAATACATATGTTGTCATAAACCTCACTCTTTGTTGTGCCCTTTCTTTTTTTTGTACCACTCTCATTGCGCACGGTCAGCGAGAAATCCATCATTGAAAGTTGTACAGATTTGTTTGTTTTAGCCATGGGCCCCCATTGTCTTAGGGGTAATAATGCACAGCTGAACATGTATTAAATTGCATTATGTCACTAAGTACATGGCTGTTGCATCCCAAGATTCTTCATCCATGGCCAGAAGTCGGGATTTTTTCATTTTAGACATTTTTACATTTTAGTAGTGCATGTTTGACATGTTAGGTTGGAACTAACGTGCCTAAAATGCCAACGTGCAAACCTATCGTGTATCGTGCACACCTAACGTTAAAGAACCTATGTCTAACATGTATAGCATTTTAGGGCGTACAAATAAGTCCTATTTTGTCATGCCAATAGTGCAAACCTATCATGTATCGTGCACGCCCAACATGTATGCACCTATCGTGTCTAAAGTGTCTAACGTGTATATCATGACTGTACGATTGACATATGGTACCATTCGACTTATCTGGACATACACGGTCGACATTTTAGACACGTTAGGTCCGTACACGTTGGGTCAGCACGTTACACGATAAGTTTGCACGATTGGCATGATAAATTTTGACTGGTGGACAACCTAAAATGACATACACGTTAGACATTTTAGACACGTTAGCTCCGTAAATCTTAGGTCGGCACCTTATACGATATGTCTCAAGATTCAGGTGATGGCCTAAAAACATGGTAAGGTCTAACTCTATCATGCCAATCGTGCAAACCTATCTTGTATCGTGCAAACCTAACGTGTACGGACCTAACGTGTCTAAAATGTCTAACGTGCATGTCATTTTAGGTTCTCAACATGGGTCAAAATCTATCATGCCAATCGTGCAAACCTATCGTGTAACGTGCCGACAAAACGTGTACGGACCTAACGTGTCTAAAATGTCTAACGTGTATGTCATTTTAGGTTCTCCACATGACTCCAATTTAATCATGCCAATCATGCAAACCTATCATATTTCTATCATGCCACTCATGCAAACCTATCGTGTATCGTGCGGACCTAACGTGTCTCAAATGTCTAACGTGCAGACTTTTACAGTGTTTAGTCATGCACGTTTGTCCTACACGTTTGGTTTCTATAATGTACAATGGCATACAAATGCCCATAGCACGATAGCTTCAACAATGTGAAACGTGCATTTTTACCAACTACTGGCCATAGCTCAGATTCTTTGGACACAAACTAAAAATGCTATACTGTGAATATACACATAATACATGATTAACACAAGAGACTACCAGTACAGAGTTGTTCAAATGTTCATGCATATATAATGATCATCTATGAATAATTACTCATGAGGAAATGGGGGCCCATGGCTAAAACAAAAAAATCTGTACAACTTTCAATGCTCGATGTCTTGCTAACTCCGCACAATGTGAGTGATATAAAACCAAGAAAGGGCACAACAAAGAGTGAAGTTTATGGAAATCTATGTATTTTCTGAACGGTGTTCCCCTTTTAAGTTCAGTGAACCAGCATTAACATACATCTTTTGTAATTTCAGATCATGATGATAATGACCCAGTCATTGTTGATGATTCTCTGCCAAGTACCAGTGCAACATCTATTGTAGACAATGATCCCTCCATGAATGGTAGGTTTGCATTTTGTCTTGTTACATACTTTTAGCTACTCTGTCAGTGACATAAAACTTGCCAAATAGGTGGGTGTCCATCATCTGCTTCCAATGATTGTTCGGTATTTTTTTGCCTTATGGACACTGTAGCCCAGAGATAGGTGACCTTTGTGTGCCCATATCTGTGTGAGTGACTGTTTTTCCTCCTGTCCATCTGTTGAGAGATTTTGTTCAATTTTAAGTGGGCCAGAGTCCGGCAAAGGAACTTAATATGGATGGGGTTCTGTCCATGGATGCATCTGTCTGTAGTCATTTCTCAGGGATGCCTGGAGTGATTTTTCCCAAACTTGGCACAAGTATGGACAACAATGGCATGCCTATGCATGGCATTAATTTTGTGATATAATCCAATATATGGCCAGGCAGCCATCGTTTGTTAATTTCCCATGTCCAATGCCATGATGACATTCAATGACATCCATACAGGAACACAGTGTGTCATGATTGCATTTTATCCATGGCTTTGTAATTCTATTCTTAGGTGCTCAGCGCTAAGGAAGAAGAATTAGAGGATCTTGGGAAATCCATGATTGATGTATTGGCTTTTTCAGGAGCCTCACATTATGATGTAAACATCAACAACAGGGGAATTCTGGTATATGAAGTTATGCTACATCATGTGTTGCTGAGTAGGAAGATACAGTTGGATCAGCTGCGACGAGGTTTAAACTCAATGGGCCTGTTGAAAGCAGTTCAGAATGATGACAAGCTAGCCACCGTTCTCTTTCCTGATGAGGGCCAGATTTGTTTTGATCTTTTGAAGCCAAAAGTGATGCTGAAGGAAGATGAAAGTATGGAAACTGAAGCCAAGAAGAGAGCTTTTGACTTCTTCCTCACCTACCTTGAAGAAAAGTGTAACACACAAGGTATATGCATGCATAATATTTGTTGAACTTTGTATCATGTTTGTGATCACAGAGTGACATGAAATTTTATTGTGAAATAGATTTATAATTGTTATAGGCAGTACACGGAATCTATATATTATATACAGCATTTGTAGTGAACATAGAATATTAAACAATAAATGCTAGTAGAAAAACAGGTTGGTAATTTAATTCCTAATATCATGAGAGAAAAATAGAAAATACAACAAAGAATTTTTGGTGCCCCCCCCCCTAAAACTTGGAGACATTATCTGGCTCATCCTAAGATTTCTTGATTTTTTTTTATTGTACCCCCCAAAAAAACCACACCGAAGAAACACAACTACAGTAACATATATGCCAGCAGTTGCTGTAAATGTAGTCAACATATTGATATCCTTCCTATATTTGTGTTCATATTTCTATTGTTTATATGCAAAATATATTTCTTGAATACATTTCACAGCAAGAGATATTGGTATTAAAACTAACAAGCTGAGGGCAGTACATTAACATGTATTACTGCAAAAGGGCCAGATCATGTTTGTATGAATTGTTAGTATACATTACGATTTTTAAATGTAAAAGTTCAATTTTCAACTCTCATTTCATTACTTTTAAGGTGGTGAAACAACCATTTATGATGTTCTGCAGTTTGTAACCGGCTACAGAGATGTACCACACAAAATCTCAATAAAGTTCAGTCCAACAGAAGCACAAAAATTGCCTGATCCTGGAACTTGCACTGAAGAACTCATTCTACCAATTGGCCATGGGAACTACTCTGAATTTATGAAGAGTTTTGATGTTACCATTTCTTGTCAAGGAACAGGTTTTGGAAGATACTAGTTAGTCACCTCCAGAGGAATAGATTCCTGTCTGCCCACCTCCAGAGGAATAGATTCCTGTCTGCCCGTGTATGCATGCATGTATCTGTCCACAGTAACTTTATCAATCCAATCCATCTGGAGCCATTTGTCAGACATCGCTGAACCAATTTCTTTCATGCCATGGCATACACATGCATGTCAGTGTTTTCATGTCTAAAGCCTTTATACTAATTCCCCTGTTGAGATCTCAATGTTGGTCTAAGGACAGTGTTTTGTTGTAGACATATACACGTAAATTTATGTCATGATAGCATAAAAAGTTGCTGTTTCGTGACAGCTTTCTTAGGATTTCTTGTTAGGTAACAATTAATATTTGGATATGACTAATATTTGGACATGATTTTTCTTTAATTCAAAGCAAATTTGTACCATGATCTATCTTTCCATTCAACCCATGTCTTTTTACAAATTAAAATGATTGACAGCCATATGGGTACATACATTACATTGTATATGCATAGTTGCAGGCTGATAAAAAGTTGGAAGGGAGAAAACATCAACTCATACCATCCAGAAAGTAAGGACATTAGGTCCCACACACAGATCATGGAAAAAGTAGATTCAATGTCTTTTGATTGACCTAGTCTAGATAGTGTTGAGTAAAAAGTCATTTAATTAAAGTAGTGAGAATTCATTGTCTGTAGCGTTTAAATCACATTAAAGCATTCACAACTTATACATGTGATTATCAGTGAAAAACTTGGATTAGTATGGCTGCATACAACAGACTAGCTAAGTTTCAATGACAATTTCACTGACTGACAGCCAACTTGATACTGATATTGTCTATAATTAAGTGTGCTTGAAAACTTTCAATCTCTATCACAAGTCTTGAAAGAGTCATTCATAATTTATGGTATTTTTGAACACAGTTGTGCATTCAGGCTATCCTACAGCTGTACAAAAATGACTTGGTAACTGTCATTTATTGTTTGCATGTGAGCTCTGTATCACACTGAGAATGCAGTTAAATTTAAATAAAAATTTGACTAGTAGAGTCAGTGTTTTGTGATTTTTAGCAAACATGAAGGGTATAAAACAAGTACATGTAAAGACTGAGTGCATATACATTTCAAAATCATATTGTTGAATGTACAGTTTTTATCATATTTTAGCAAGTGCTTCTGATTACAAGTATTTCGGATTACTGTTGTTGAAATGTTTACATCCCACTATAAGTATTTTGTACTTTTCTGCTTGCTTGATCTTTTTAGACTACTTAAAGCTTTGGATTGCTTCCAGGTATATGCCAGTAGTACAACATGCTTAACTGTCATCTTTCAGCTGTCATCACCTACATATATATGACCAGTTTGTTCATACACATTCATGTTGAAATTTATACACATATCATTTGCAGTCTGAGAGAGCAATTTCCACAGACATAATGTAAAAAAAACAAACAAGAAATAAAGGTGTCATAAGTTGATGACCAGCATCTGTTCCATGTTTAGTTAAAAGTAATTGTATTGAATTTTTATACTTCCATGTTACTGTTGAATCTTAAAAAAGAATTACCTTCTAAAAATTATTGCTAAGGAAAGGCATAGTGTTTCTGGCCAGCACTTAACATCATTTTTGAAGATGATATTTTAATGTAGGGATTACCAGTACTAACTAGACCCATGAAAAAAGTATTAATTTCGCACAGATGACTTTGACGGATGTTATGTAAACATAGCCATTATAAAAACTATACGGTATTTGCTTTTATTTGCTTCGGTGGCAAGAATTCACAAGAGTACAAAGGCACAACCAAAGGATTCAATACATGCCACAGCTGTTACTACTGGCAATTGTTCAAATGTGCCATATACTCCTGCAAATGCAAAATCATGCTATCTCAGTGTTACTTTTCTGCTCCTGGTATTTTGAAAAAGTTCAAAATTTCTCCATCTTCACTTGAATTTTCATTGAATTATACAAGTCATTCAGGAGAACATGGTTAGGTATGCTTTTCATACAGAGATTTGTCTCATTAATGTTGCCATAAAACCTTTCCAAAATGTAACTATATATACCTGAATTCAAAACCCGTTCATGTTAGCCTGCTAACAAATTTCAAAGTAGGAGCAAAGGACAGGTATCTGTAGCATGAATTTCTTAAATTCAGAAAATGTAGTGCTGATTGTACAAGTTGATGTGTTTTGAAATACAGCAGTTAACATTTGCATATGTGATGTCACTGACCAATGGCAGGAACGATATGCATTTTTTCAGAGATTTATAGTCCTTTTTTTCTAAATGTGATAAAAGAGCATTGAAAGTTGTCATTTTCACTGATCAATTTTGAAAAATGGTTTATCCAACCATTGCTAAGCAATTTGAATCCTTTGGCATCACTGTGTAATTTAGTTTGCAATGTAGCACTACCTGTGTTTTTAAAATGGCATAAGAACGTAGAGCATGGTGCCTTTCAGCATTTCAATTATGTCAGTGTTTGCCTTTTGATATCTTATTTTCTAAAGAGGTGACAAGGAGTGAACAGAAATCTACCTAATTTTGATTAAGATTGAAACTTCAAAATAGTTCAATTCACAGTGTTGTTTCAATGTAACAGTCTCCACAAAGGTTATCCAAGTTTGTTTTCAGCTAATTTTCTTGCATGTATTTTTAATTTTATGTAATAGTTCATTTTGTTTATTTATTTTATTTATTCTTTAATTAGCATTTAATATATTGCTTTCTATCAAGAGTAGTCTTGATAGGTGGGAGGAGAGTTAAAATAGGCACACCACACCACACTTTATAGTGCTGTATATGTACATGTATTTTCTGCATTTATTTGATATGAACAATGTTTACAACTCTTTAAAGGTCATTTTCTGAACAACACGAGATCTGGCTTGCTTGGCTGTTTGAAGGAAGTAAAAGGCCACTGAACAATGACTGAATTGTAAGAACAGCGTAACCTTTCAAAATAGGTACATCTATGCCATTTTCATGATAAGCACACTACTGGCCACTAGTAGGAAAAATCTGTGCCTGTGATGATATTCTAATAGAGCTGGGCTGTTTAAAAAAAAATAATAGCAGTGTTAAACAGTGATAAAAGATTACTTCTCATCACAGCCAGCCAGCAATAAAGCAATCTTTGGCCATAAAGTGAATACGTATTGTTTTACTGGCATGCAGACTATTTTTACATGATCTGCTTTCAAAGAGTTTAATTGAAGAGTTATTTCAGAAAATGGTAGCATTGAAATGTTACCCTGTTTTCACATAAAAAAAGTTTACAGCTTGGTGTTTAACTTGTTAAAGGTTCTATGTTTACTAATAAAAGTTTAAACAAAAGCGTGGGTTTTTTTTGGTTTTTTTCTAAAAATTACTTTGTTGTGATTTACTTTTACATGTATAACAGTTACACATTACAGCTGCCGCTTTGTGATCACCATTTATCCAAATATAATGTGACCAAAACTTACCAAAAATGGAAAATAAATGTGTCTGGCATTTGTTTTCTGTAAAGTTCCATAGAAATTGGTCATGGCACAGGGTTCTCCCCTTTTTATAGCATTGAGTCTTATTAGCATAACATTCACACCATTTGGTATTTCAAAACTGCTGACTAAAGCCTTTCTTGACAAATATATTCAGGTTTAAAATTATTTTCAACGTATACATGTACCACTATATTTCCAGGTATATGAAATAGGTCATTGACATTGATAACACAGTCCCCACTTGTTAATGGATACTTTAATTACAAGTCCTCAGAGATAATAGAGTCCTGTTCATTAATTAGGCCTGTGATCAAAAATACTGCGATACAGATGGGGCTAAATGGCCAACAATGATCAAGTTCTATGGAGGTGAAAACATAAAACCAATGTAGGTCGCCATCCTAATTACAAAAGGTCATTAAATAAGTCAATTAGTAATTAATCGACAGGATGTTGCCAAACATTTTTGCATCTTATCTTAATTAACACTGACAGATTATCGCTGGTACCATATTTCATAAAGTTTGATGCAGTGCTTCTAGACATTCACCCTAAAAACAACAATTCAACAATCCATCACGTAAATGCAAATTGGCAATTAATTTAAACGATACTGCTCATTGGGATTTTCGGTGTGATACAATTACATCAAGATTGGTAGTACTGTAACTAGCAGAAATCTTGTTCTTTCATTAAAATCGGACTATAATCATGGAAATTAGAAGAAGAAATGTTTCCTAGATTTGATCGATTGATTTGATAAGAGAGCACCATAGCACTGCTTTAGAAATGGCCACAATTAACACCTATTATGAAGGAATTTCTACATAAAAATTAAAATATCTCTGCATTGACAGAAGCAAATGGCTTGAAATTTGGACAGATAGAGACTTTGATAAGTTCTTCTGTATGGTACCATTTTTTTTTCAAAATTCACCTGTTTCCATGGTAATGAGTTCTTGGCAATAAAAAACCCCAATAATTGCATGTTTGTCTATTCTTACATGTTGATAATACCAACTGAAACCTTTTAAAAATTTGTCATTGGTACACAGAACATATGCTATTGAGTTTGGGCTAATGAATAATAACCTCACATTGGTAAACCAAATGTGAGCTAAAAATTACGCTGCAGTAACCATGGCAACTGCTGAATTTCCAAATCAACAATATCATTAAAACAATTACGTGTTTTCTTTATTAGAATATCATTCAAAGTAGTGTTTGATATTTTAACTGTGGATTGGAATGCAAATTGCCCTGGATGAATGTCACGCAAAAAATATCCTGTTGCCATGGCAATGCCAGAATACATTCTTGTATTTTAAGTGTAACCGTCACTTTGATACATACAATAACATGCAGTTTTCCTTCAAAGTGCGTGTCAAGCCTGGATGATGGTTATTTTATTAAAGTAATTTTCATTGCCCATCACTCCATGAATATCTTGCATTTTATACACTACTCACATCTAATAAATTCTATGATTTCTGACAAACATGGAACAACTAATGACTTCACCCAGTTATTCCTTATAAGCATGACTTCCTTTGGAATTGCCAAACTTGTAATCTACGGTAAGTATTTTAGTTCTTGATTAGTCCTGAACAGGGACTGCCTGTATCTGTATGGCTGTCTGCATGCATGTGTTTGTCTCTGCGAGTTTTGTATGACCCCGGGTAAAATTTCTGCATTAACTTACATGTCTTTACAGGCAGAGCTGACCTAGCCAGAATACCTAGACAGTGCCAGAGGTTGCAGAAATTTCAGCTAGAGTCACACAAATGCAGAGATAACAGACGCACACAGACAGCCTGACAGAAACCTACAGACCCTGTTCAGGACTAATAATCAAATTATAATAATAATCCAATCATTTTCGTAAAAATTGGCAAGTCCCAAGAAAGTCATGCCTTAAAGGGTTATCCTTGTAGCCATCAGGTAAAATTGAAGGGACAATTCTGAGAACCATTTGTTTCATTTTTTGCCCACGTGTGAACACGTGGGCATATGTCGCAGCGATGTCTGTCTGTCTGTCTGTCTGTCTGTCTGTTGGTCCATTTTCTCAAAACGGCTGAACGTATTTCAGTCAAATTTGGTAGACATCTTCAGAATTCAAATGGCTAGAACTGAAAAGGTTTGGTGGGCGTGGCTTGGATATTAATGAAGTTATGAAAGTTTTAATTTTTCTGTTACGCCGCGTATGACAAGTGAAAACAATCGACTGTTTGAGGGCGCTGTGAAATGTGCTTGTCCAGGTTGGCTACAGCTGCAGCTGGATAGCTCTGGTTTCAACCACGGTCCCTCCGTGTTTCAACCTCGTATTGAACATTAAAAATATGATATTTTATTACTCATTCAACTCACTATTCAAGATAAAATATCGTTTAGCAAATTAGCTTTATCCTTGGTAATTGATTGTTTCCCTCGCTGCTCGATCGCCAGAAATGAGTACATACGTTCTTAGCCCTGCGTACGATGCTGTGTGTTCCGCTACAGCTAATAGCCCCGCTCACCACAGCCCTGCAAAGGCCCGTACGTAGAGTTGGTGACTTCAAATCCATTTTTGGACTTGACGTAAAAAGCCAAATTACTGCCGAAATTCAGCGTTCTTGGGCCCAAGTCATATCCCTGCCTACCTCAGCTACTCGATCGCTTCCAAAAATGCCAGTCTTTTATTCTTTTTTCGTAAATAACCGTCGATGTCGGCAACTCTCTCGCTAGCCCTGCGTACGTACGCAGTGTACGCTGTGCATTCCCTGTGTGCGTTCCTAACACACAGCGTACACTGCGTACGTACGCAGGGCTAGCGAGAGAGTTGCCGACATCGACGGTTATTTACGAAAAAAGAATAAAAGACTGGCATTTTTGGAAGCGATCGAGTAGCTGAGGTAGGCAGGGATACGACTTGGGCCCAAGAACGCTGAATTTCGGCAGTAATTTGGCTTTTTACGTCAAGTCCAAAAATGGATTTGAAGTCACCAACTCTACGTACGGGTCTTTGCAGGGCTGTGGTGAGCGGGGCTATTATTAGCTGTAGCGGAACACACAGCATCGTACGCAGGGCTAATACGTTCTCTACCTAGCCTCATGGCATGGAAGTGCTGATGAATAATATTCTTTGGGTCAAAGGTATTGAAGTGTCCAATCAGGTTCGTGCACAGAGTCCAAGGCCATGACCTACTTCATGTACTTCTGCACTGTTTTGATTTTGCTTCGCCAAGAAACGTATTCGTCATTGTCCATAGAAGTATGTTTGCTCTCCTTTGAGGTTGTTTGTGAAACAAATTCCGGGATAGGCCTTGGAATGCATACGATCGGCATCGCGGCAGTGCATGTAGCTAGCCCTACGAGTATGGCGAGAGTGTCCGGCTTTGGCTACGCCGCCTCCCACCTCCGGCAGGCGGCGTAGCCCCCGGCGTAGCCAAAGCCGGACACTGTCGCCATACTCGTAGGCTACGCATGTAGCGTACCATGCTTGTGTAACTGCCGAGCTCAACGTGCATTCACGGTTGATACTCGTGTACAATCATGATGTGTTCAATTCTGATGAAGATTCATAAGTCTTACTTTTGCAGTCTTTTTTCCGTACGATAATCCCGACAATACGTGTTACTGTTAGACGAGGTGGCCATTTTATGATTCAATACTGCACAGCTACATAGCGTCACTATCGTGTGATCGAGGTACAGCATTGTTGAACGGGATACAGAAACTCTGCAGAGGGAGAAACGATCGTTGACATGAACAGTCAATGTACTTCAGCACGTAGTCCGCAGATAGCGGATCGAGAAAATAAACGTGTCCCAGTAAATAACGGAATATTTATGTACATTAACTCGATATTAATCAAATTCCAGCTCATCGCAAAAAATGTATTGCAAAGATTAATTTGTCACTGACAAATACTGCACTGTATGGAAAAAACAGTCTGTAGAATAGTTCAACCTCAAGTGGTATTACCCGAGACAAACACTTGTGTTGTCAATTTTGATTTCATTTCATAAACTTCATACTTCATCGAGTATCGTGTATTTCAGCCTTTGTGAAGCCATTTTATTGATATTTTCAATTTTTGTCTTGGCTTTGTTGTGGAATATGTTGAATCGTCTCCGTGGACATGTAGGCAAAAGTGTGACGGGTCGAAGTGACTTGGGTACCTGGGGCCGACCAAAACCAGTGTGAATTACTGGGGTCAAAGCGGACAGCGGCCGGGATGACGTGTTCCCCAAGCGAGCTACCTTCAGAAGTCTGTTTCATCGCAAAAAACGTCAACTTTTAAAACCCGTCATTTATTTACTGATGTTATTCTCAGCATCACAAACATATACGCCTCTGCTATGTATCACAGCAAATAGTTATATTTGAGCGCCCCGTAAATGGGATCCTCGTTTTTTTGCGAACCCGGAAGTGTGTCTTGCTCAATGCATTTCCTACCCATAGCGAGGGAAACTGCCCGCGTTCCCATGCTCCCATGCACCCTTTTTCAATGCCAGTGCAACGCCATCTGTGCAAAATTTGTGGTGGTATGCTCCCGTGTGATGGAAAACCTCTCTTATTCTAACAATGACGTAGTTGACTTTGGACTTCGATTTCGTAAATGTGATGTCCATGCAGTGAGTTTGGGTTGGCGCGCTTATAATGCAATCTTCGCCCGCCTGCGGTCCGATATCCCGCATTTATTAGCGATATTTATCTGTTTTGACTTGACCAAAGTTGGCAAAACTTGCTATGTACATTAAAGATACTATGATACAAGATTATTGAAAGTCATTTGACATTTTTTTCAGCCAATTCCCAATATGCATATTTAATGAACCTTCCAAATTAGGGATATATACTGGCATTTACTTGATAAAATTTGGCGAAACATGCTGTGTACATTGATCATTATACCAGGTTATAACAGTATTGAAAGTCATTTTGCATTTTCATGTCAGCTAATTCATAATTTGCATAAATAGCTAACAAGCTTTCACGGTTTGGCATATAGAGCTTGAAGGACTTGACCAAAGGTAATTACACATGCTATATGTGATACAATGACAGTACTCAAAGAAATTAATTATTTTTATTTCAGCTAATTACATATTTGAATACTTAATGACCTTTAGATTTGATCTGTGGTGAAATTCATTGTGTTGATCATAACTCTTTAAATGTAGCAAAGCATGTAGCAAAGGTTCAAACTTGCACATAAATGCAATATATAATGAAACACGTGAGCATTTTCAGTTCATATCTGGTTTACTTTAGCCAATACCTTATTTGCAAATTTAATGAACTTTCCTAATTAAGGATATTTACCTGTCTTGACCAGACCAAAGCTGACAAATTGTTTTGTACATTAAAGATACTATGATACGAGATTATTAAAAGTCATTTAACATTTTTACTTCAGCCTATTCCTAATTTGCATATTTAATGAGAACATTTCAATCAATTCCTTATTTGCATATTTTAATGAACTTTCCTGATTGGGGATATATATTTGGATTTAGAATTAATCTGTGGTGAATATTATTCGTTATGTTGATCATAACACTTTCAATGAAGTTGCAGAAATGTGGCAAGGGTTCAGTTTGCATATAACTGCAATATATAATGAAACACGTGGGCATTTTCAGTTCATTTCATTTTCTTTCCTGGCATTACATTCTTAAAGGTCTGGTGAAATGGTCTCATTCTTGAGACTGAATATCTTCCAAGGGGGCAATACTATTACACTCACAACAGAATTGCAACCAAAAAGTACGCCCAAGTGTTAATTTTTTTGATATTTCTATGCGCGGCTTTCATCGGGTCATTTTGCGACACCCAGGTCACGCCCTCAGCGGGAGTCAAGGTTGGCCATCTGTGACGTCACACGTATGTTCATTTACATCGAATAGCGGTCCCACGCTGCCTTATCTCTGCCCGGGAGCGGCGCGGTATCCGCTAACAAAACACCGGTGTTCGCGTTGCCCATTTGCCACGTTGGTCAATGCGAATCAAAATCCCAAGTGGCAAAAAAAAATTGATCCTAATTCGCCACAGTGGCGAAAGTGATTTTTGTTTAAAAGATATGGCAAAATATAAAGAAAAAACGTGGCTGTTTTTAGTCTTTTGTTGATCTGTGCTTCTCTCTCGGCGATTCGCAAAACTGTATCAACTTCCATATTATTGCGTTCTTTCCGTCTTACGTAATTGCAATCGAGCCAAGTCTCGCGAGAGATTTGACGTTATTTAGTCTAGTCCACAGCATGCATAAATGGTTCTCGCAAGAATTGAAACTTGGACAATCGAGCCCTAGTGACAAATTTAACGTACACTTTGTCTACTGTACAGCAGGCATAGGAACGCCCGCTTGCGAGAATTGAAACTTTTGCCATAGGCCTACATAGCATACATACGAATTTTAATCGAGGCCACAAGGTTCGGTGTTGCAGTTGATTTGCATTGCGGTCTGGCTGTTCCGTGTTGTGCATTTTAATCCATGTTGCAGTCGATTTGCATTGCGGTCCTCGTGGCCCGGTATTCCCTATTGTTCTTCATTTTAATGGCCTCCATGCGCACAGTCAAGAGGGACTGTGCTCCATGATTTGTACCGGGGATTTGTATCGCGATCTCTACGTTCCGTGTTGTTGTTTGTTTTAATGGCAGTCACAACGTTCAGTGTTGGTGTTCATGCAGTTTATTTGCATCGCGGTCCCAACTGTGCAGCGTGTAGTGAGGCAGGCTCAGCCCAGGGACCGTGGACGATAGTACGAACCAGAAGAGACAAGCACATGGTTCAAACACTCAACATTTGACGGGAACTTGAAAAAGTTTACAGTTGAGCCGTTACGTTCTTGCCGCTGTCACAGCCACCAAAAGAACAACGTCTTCCCATAGTGAAATTGAAGGAGGACACTGTCCTGATCATGTAAGCGGAAAACCTAAAAGTTGCCCCCCTTGGGGAGCTTACAGAGCTGTGAAGTACTTTACTTGCCGTTATGAGATACGGCGTCGGGCAAACTTCGGAAAGCCGAAAAAAGTAAACTGGAGAGGCTCGGCGGACACGCCCACATTGCATTTTCCTTTTTGCCATATTTCATAATCACGTGCGCTAAACAAAAAAAGAATGAATGTAACTGTTTTCTAGACCATCAACTGTATTTCTGTGATTTTGCAACATGGGCATTTCACCAGACCTTTAAGTTACAGGCATCTCTGAGATATCTGCATGAATGGACGGACATACGGACGGACGGACGCATGCACGCACGCACGGACATGACAAACCTATAAGTCCCCCCGGACGGTGCCCTTGGGACTAGCAAGTCACAAGTTCATAATTTCTCAGACCATATTCTGTGCTCTTGTCATTCTCTCAAAAGAGATCTGACAACATCAAGTGCCTCTAAATATATGTCGACTCCATGGCACTCTGACTCTGCAAGTGGGTCTACTAACATACAAAGATCCCCCAACTGTTCTTCTGTCAGTTGTAGAGTTGTGTCAGGTACAACCACCTCATCTGATTCATCTCTTAGAGAGGGCATTGGGCTGTCCCAGTCCACACCATAATACTCAATATCCTAGACATGAAAAAAAAATGACGGTTAAATACTTACGCCCAATGGTTTATAAAAGTAAAACATGCACATCCATCCATCCATCCATCCATCCATCCATACATACATACATACATACATATACATACATACATACATACATACATACATACATACATACATACAGACATACATACATACATACAGACATACATACTACATACAGGACACATAACAGAATACATATACCGGTATACATACATGCCCTTACCAAACCTGCAGACCTGCCAGATGGCTGTTGCAGATCTTCGCAGCTCGGCTGTAGCAGATCACTTGCAGATATCTGCAAATGGTCTGATTTTGTGCATATATAATTAGCTTTGAGCTGCAAATTGCAGCTCATGGGGCATGGTATGCAGATCAATGACATACACATGACAGCTCAAATGCAGCCCGTGACTTTTGACCTGCAGACATACAGCAGCTCATAGCAGACAACTTTCAGCCCATGACTTTTGACCTGCAGACATGCCACAGCTCATTGCAGACAACTTTCAGCCCATGACTTTTGACCTGCAGACATACAGCAGCTCATATTAGACCACTTGAAGACATATAACAGCTCAAAATGGACATTGCTCATTCGACATTATCATACTGCATGTAATGGGTCATATTTTATTTGTACACACAAAAATATTTTATTTCTACCTCATGTCATGCTCACTTCAATGGCTCACAACAATACAACACAAGCAGCTGGAGATCCTCGTCACCCTGTTAGATAAATGTGACACACCTCATCAAAGTTACCATACCAGTGAACTAGCTCACATGTGAGTAAAAAAAGATAACACCTGTTGTAGGATGAAGAAACACTCATTTATTACTAAAGGTTACGGGAAAAATTACACTGAATACAACAAAGGAAAAAAGTCTAAAACCTTCATGACTGAGCAAGCATAATGTTATATCAAAACAAGTACAAACTAGTCCAAGTTTACTGTCAGGAACAACTGACGTTGGAGATATTGTGAGATGTTTACCTCAGCATTGTTTGATGAATCAAACTTCTTCTGAGAAATTGTGAAGAGTTAATCTCAGCATTGTAAAATAGATCAAAGTTCTTGTAGTTTATTCAAATATTTCCAGTACTTATCAATTCCAACAAAAGTTATTCTGATGTATAGAATAAATATAGGAAGCTTTGAACAAATACCGGTAGTAGTAATGAAATTGAGATCCTCTATATGGAAAGGACATCAAACTATATATCAAGCAATACACATTTGTTTTGGCATTTAATGAGAAAGAAGAATCGCGAGGGTGTAATTTAAATAGATACAATTCACCCAGATGGACCATGGGAAATAAAAGTGTTACTTTATGTAAAATCACTTCGCAGCAAACATGTTTACAAATTCTGTTTACTCACTCAAACCAAGGATTTCCATGCTGAAACGACACAATGCTACATGTAGGGCTACGCTCTAAATTTAATCGCTCGCGTTTTTGATACTTTTATAGTGTAAAACTGTGAAGTTTTCCTTCAACGTGAAGCCTTAGTACCAGTCACAGATGAATTCTGAAATGATAGAAGAATGAGAAACACAAGTTACTGAAATGTGAAAATATATGATTTACAGTGCTTAAGTGCAGACAAAAGGTTCACGTAGCTTTTAAAATCCAGTGAGAATATACATTAGCGAACTTATCAATAAGCCAATTAAGGCCTGTCGATGAAAAAGAAAGTGAAGCAAGGCTGCAGGCTGGCAAAACTGAACCATATTACCGGTACACAGTGTTTCATCTAGGATACTACACCAGGGTGGGGGGATTGGTCCCCTTCCACTGGAATTTTCGAGGGGATTTTAAAATTTTGGGGAACTTAACTTGTAACTTGTAAGGGTTTATTTGCCCCAAAAATAAGTTTGTCTGTTCACTGAATTCAAAAACAGGACCCATTGTGTGGGCCATTGACACCACAGTTTGCTTGTGACTTTCATTGCATGCCGTCTGCACTGAACACGTTTCTGTGACAATAAAGTCCGATTGTTCGTGTCGATTTTGCTATCAGAATTATTTTCAGAGTGTTATGGACATCCATACAATGCATAAAAACTTCAGTTTGTCTCCTTTTCTCAATCGTACAGAGATAATGTGACACAGAAACCGTATCGGGCTAGGTCAATGAACTTTGTGAACGTACACGTAACTCTCAACTGGCAGGCTTTCATATGCAAAATCAGCGTACGGAAAATTTACGCGTAGTATATGTTTCAACAGCATTTTCATGAAGCAGATCAAAAGCCTAGATGAAACACTGATTACATGGTGATCGAAAATCGGCAATTTTATTGATGACAATTGTGTTGGATTGACTGTGTATATTATTTCAGCACCCTGTCTTCTTGAACCGTACAATCGCAAATCGGCAGTTTTACTGATGCCTGGCTTGAACTTTGAAGCAACTACATATCCTCGATATACCGAATGTAATCTTCAGAAAAGTCTGTACAAATAAAAAACGCATATGAAGGAGATATGTCAAAGTAACTTACCTATAGTATCATTGGGATCGGTATGCGGTTTGCAATGCCGTTTGCAATTGCAGGCAATATATCCATGGTTTGACCTCATTTCTCCTGACGGCGAGACCTATTGGTACGTTGAATATGTCGTCAAGTATACTCGTTCAATTTGCTACCATTTTATCAATGTTTGGATACCGTTTTCGGCGAAATTTCATCCAAAGTTTAGCAAAGAAACATGACAGAGTAACCCTGAAGCTAATTCAATACGTGTAGATTAACGGTCGATGTATCTTGCCGCTAACACTTTGACCTGCGTGACCTGGGTCATTTAGCGAATCTGACCATCGCGGACAACTTTTCACATGATAAATGACGTCATCATGCGTGATGCAGCCTAACCAACAACAACATGCAACGTACACGTTTTTCTCAAGGGTCTATGATTTGATGTTCGGACCTGTGGGGAGTAGCAAAAGTAGCGGGTGCTCGGATCTACAAATATCAAAGGTAAAACGGAGCACAGCTTAACATCGAATGAACAATGATTCTGAGGAAGACACGTTGATAATTATAAGGCAACTTCTCATTGATGCACAGGGCTTTCCCGGCGTTTTTATATGTGTGCCTATAGGATTACGCTGATAGACTACATGTACACGTACACGCGTACTCGATCAATTTTCTGAGCCGAGATCGCAAAACGGACGCACGCAAATTTTAATTTGAAAATGGACTGAACTCATTAAATACCTGACCGTCCTTATAACTTCACTCTACTAGAAACGAAAACTCAACTACGGTGGTGCCTACCCTTATAATACCTTGACTGGCTCATGTTTTGCTGCCAGTGAACTGTTTCGAGCTGCCATAGAGCTGTGACAATTGTAGTGTCAACAAAGTTTTACTTCGAACGATTTTGAGCTGCATAACGGCTGTTGACCGATCGGCCAAGAGCTGCACAAGTCTGCATTTCGTCTTCCAGAGACACTCGAATCTGCAGCAGACAAATGACAGCTCCAAACGCTCTGTGCAGATCTGCATTAAAGCTGGTTTGAGCTGTCACAGCTCTGAAACCGATCTGCTGCAGATAAATGAAGATCTGCACGTTTCCTACGGGTACATACACACATACATACACACATACACATATACATACATACACACATGTGCACACACACATACACACATCCATCCATCCATCCATCCATCCATCCATCCATTCATCAATCCATCCATCCATCCGTATACACGCATACATACATACATACATACATACATACATACATACATCCATCTATCCATCCATCCATCCATTCATCCATATATATATATGTTTACACACATATACACACATGCATACATACATACATACATACATACATACATGTACATACATACATACATACATACATACAAATACCGGTACATACCGGTACATGCAGACATACATATATACATATTTACATGCATACATACATATACACATACACACATACATACATACACACATACATACATACATACATACATACATACAGACATACATACATACATACACACATACATACATACACACATACACACATACATACATACACACACACACATACATACATCCATCCATCCATCCATCCATCCATCCATCCATCCATTCATCCATATATATATATATATATATATATATATATATATATATATATATATATATATATATATATATATATATATATATATATATATATATATATATATATATATATATATAACCGATACATACATACATACATACATACATACATACATACATACATACATACATACATACATACATATATACATATATACATACATACATACATACATACATACACACATACACATATACATACATACATACATATACCGGTATATATACATACAAGCATACATATATACCAGTGATCTCCCCAGGATTTTCTGATAGAGTGGCGGCCAATTTGCATAACAATAAATGTAAATGTCGTGGTAATGAGTTTCTATTGTTTACCAAAAATTATTGAGTGGCGGCCACCACTCTATAATAGCTCTGGGATGAACACTGTATACACACATACATACATACACAGACACACACACACACACATATCCATCCATCCATCCATCCATACATCAAAACATGAAACAACAAATGTTAGCAGACACTCAGCAGGTTTTAATACAAAGTCCTACCTCTACAGTTTGACTGAAGACTTCTCTACCCACAGTACCATCAGTATTAGCAATGTTCAGGAGCCCACTTATCCATAATTGGTTCGGACTCTGGTGCCCCGCTGTTCGTAAGCCATGAGCATTCCAGCCACCTGCAAATACTTCTAGTGCTCTATTTATCCTTGGTAGGTATGCAAAGTGGAGACAAAATAGATGCACTTCATTGGTTGGATCCAGCAATCCCTCATCCTCCAGCTTGTACAGTACATCATAGAACACATATATGCAGCCTGAGTACATATCACGCCAGAGTCTTTCGATGCGTTGATTATGCACACTACGGCCTGTTATGTGGCTTCCCCTTCCACATCCTCTATCTGGATGGTTGATCATGAATTTGGCTACTTCAACATTTTCTAAGCCTTTATCTGACCTCACTCGTGATGGTAGCCCATACAACTCGACAGCACTTTTGAAGTGTGACAATACTGTCTCTGCTCTATTATCAACACTGCATTTCAAATACGTGATCTTTCTAGAATAGCCGTCGATTCCACCATGAATTACAAATCGCCACCTGAAAGACGAAACAATTTAAATTAAAATTTGGTGACCAGTCTTCCATGGATAACTACTCTCCAGAGTACATGTATTTACTTCTGGCCTCTTTTTGCAATGATTTTCCAATTAGTCTAATAACTACTGTACAAATTAGCTGTACAGTTGTACATAGAAAAATTTAAAACGTGTGTGTGTGTGTAGTGTCTCAAACCCTTTTTTGGCAGTGATGTCTGTCTTTGTGTCTGTCGGTGTCTGTCTGCCTGTCTGTCTGTCAGTCTGTGTGCTCGATATCTCAAAAAAAGATTATCAGATCTGAATCAAATCTGGTACATAGATTCAGTTCGCAAATGGCAAGAACTGATTAGTTTTCGGCAGGTGTGACTTGCATACTTTTTGCTCAATTTGCATAATAAATGACTTTTGGAAAAAACGGATATACATCTAATGAAATTTACTACAAATGTTGATCACACCAAGATGTATCAGCCATGAAAGATATTGAGGATTGACATGAAAGATAATTGCTAATTTGCATATTTAATGAACTTTCCTAATTTGCGATATATATCTGAATCGGCTGGATTAAAATTGACGAAACTTGGTATGTATAGTAAAGAAACTATGATATTAACATTATTGAAAGTCATTAATTAGTTTTACTTCAACCAATTCCTTATTTGCATATGTAATGAACATTTCTAATTAGGGATATATATCTCAATTGAGTGGACCAAAGTTGATGAATGATTTCAATTGTGCCTTCTAAGGTTATACCTTGTAATATGGTCTATTGCTAAATGACCAACATTGGTTTTGCTCTATGCATTGCATTCATCTAACCATGCAACACACACCCATAACACAAAACGACAATACAACATGTATTAAAGATGATTATTTTTTTTGTTTTGAGCATGTAAGTTCTAAAGCTCTTCTGGATAACTTTTTCTTTCACAACTTTTTTATCCTCATCTGACATGGGTCATGGTGTAATCACCAGTATCACAGTACTCAACTTCAAGTGATGATCAGGGGTGAGCTTGGCTAGTCGATGAAAAAGATTACTAGCCCAACCTGAGGATTCCTGGTGATGTAAGTTAATAAGTGTCATGGACAGTAAAGCTTTACAACTCACCTGATTAGTTTGTGGTTTCCGTCGATATGCCAAAGTGCTAGTGGAGACCGGACATTATAGGCCCTCCTTGGGAGTCGTCGTATCTCCAATGCTCGCATTAGGACACCATGAGCATCAATTCGGTACAAAGCATCTCTCACTCTTGCTTGCTGGATGCGAAGGTTTCTATTTCTCAGAAATCCCAACATTCTTCTGTACCCACAATTAGGAAAGTTCTGCAATATGTCTCGCACGTGTTCGTCTAGTTCGTCGTCCGTGAGAGCGCTAAACGTTTCACTTATAGAAATGTTGTACGAGCTTAGCCTACGACGCACTGTTCGTTCGCTCAGACCCAACATGTCGCCAATATTACCAGCAGTGAATCCCATACCCACTAAATATCTAAGCTGTTCTTCTGGTATAAAAAAAGAGGGTCTTCCTCTCTTACCCTGCGTCACTGGTGCTTGGTACGATTCGTTGACATGTTCTATCTGTTGAAGTTCGGACAACGAATTTCGCACCAGATGAACGACACGTTCACTCACCACGCCAACTGCGTTTAGTTGGTACAACAGCACTGCCAAGCTCTCACACCGTACTGTTATATCTTCGACTCCAACATTTGATGAATCTATGGAGTCAAGGTCGTGTAATAGACGGCTGAGACTTGCTGTAACTTGCGTTCTAACAAACGGGTCGCAATCGGCCATGCTTGCTCAGTAAAGATTCATTTCCGGGTCACATCTTCAAAAGCTGTGATAAAGACCCCCTAGCGTAATGGTCAGTCACCTCAAGAATCCGTGAGTGAATTTGACGGGTCCCTTTTTGCGTGACCGGATTATGCTAGAAAAATTATCAAGTATGCTGGGGTGCCTAGTGGAATGGGTGAATTCGGCCTTGGTTCAAAAATCGCTAACCACTTGAAGAATTCGGTCAGTGGGTTCAGAAATCGCTAACTAGTTGAAGGATTCAGTGAGTGGGTTCAGAAATCGCTAACCACTTGAATGTCAGTGAGTGGGTTCAGAAATCGGTGACCACATGAAGAATTCGGTCAGTGGGTTCAGAAATCGCTGACTAGTTGAAGGATTCAGTGAGTGGGTTCAGAAATCGCTAACCACTTGAATGTCAGTGAGTGGGTTCAGAAATCGCTGACCACATGAAGAATTCGGTCAGTGGGTTCAGAAATCGTTAACCACTTGAAGGATTCAGTGAGTGGGTTCAGAAATCGCCAATCCGAATGTGGATGACTAGTGGAAAAATTCGGCCAGTGGTGTAAGAAAGCGGATGTTAATTTTGGCATGCATTACGCGCCATACCACCACTAAATTCAATTACCAGGAATGTAGTGCCATTTATGCATGCTAAGTCAATTTGTTGCACTTTGTCAACAACATTAAATTCTATCCATACAGAAATTCATTCCGACAACATTCTTTATCACAAGGAAAAGACAAACATTGCACATAAGTAGACGATTCTTCTTGATTGATTGAGGTTATGCATATAAATAGGTCATGATGTGTGACAAAAATATCAAAAATATTCTCAAATTGCAAATATTCTCAAGTTGCAGCTTCTTGGGTTTTACCGTGAAAGAACTGGTTTTTCACTCAGCAATGTAGTTAAGGTAGTATGCGCCTTGAGAGAAAGACTTAAACTTTTGCTCAAACTTTCCTTAAGGCAGTATGCACCTCGAAAGTAAAAGACTTAAACTTTTGCTCTCACTTTCCTGAAGGAATCTTTTAATCATTCTCTTTCAAAATCAAGAATAAAAATAGGGGGTCACCGTGCAAATTTTGGTACTTGAAAAACAAATTACCCAAGATTTACCAATATTAGAAATTCAAAATGGCCGCCATCCCTGGGTAAACTCTATGAAGAAAAATAAAAATTTTCGAATTTCGAAAAACTAAGCCGGTGAAAAGTTTTCTTACACCAAGAGCTTTAAAATGAACCCCCCTATGTGGTATATCAAAACAGAATTGTAAAAGTTTGAGAGTCCGAATGTCTCCCCTAGGTGCGTTCTACCTTAAAGAATCTTTCAACCATTCTCTTTCAAATCAAGATTAAAAATCGGGGTCACCGTGCAAATTTTGGCACTGGAGAAACAAATGACCCAAGATTTACCGATATTCGAAATCAAGATGGCCACTATCCCTGTGTTAACTCTATGGAGAAAAATAAAATTTTCGAATTTCAAAAAACTAGCCTGGGGAAAAGTTTTCTTACATCAAGAGCTTTAATGAAACCCAACAAATAGTATATCAGAAAAGAATTTTAAAAGTTTGAGAGTCCAAATATCTGTCCCTGAGGTGCGTTCTACCTTAACTACCCAGCCAATTTGCTGGGTGTTCTGTATTTGTCGGGGCAATCTGCTGAATGAGACTTCATTTACAAAAGGACGCGCTCTATGATAGTGCTCAGCGTGATGGTGAAGACTATTTATATTAGGAAAATCTGAATGGAATGGGAAGGGAAGAAAAATATGTATTGTATAAAACCCAGCCTGGTCAGTAGTTTAAAATAAGTTCAAGGCATTCGGAAAGTAAAAGGCACCGAAAACTATAGGCTTGGTTATGTGCAATACATAATTAAATCCTCCTTTCATTCCCATTCAAATTTTCTAATATAAAAAAGTTTGATGCGGTGTGTAATGTGTATCAGTTTTCAACATCATGCTGAGAGCAATATCACAGACCCCTGCATGCTCGATGATGATACTTTGGTACATGAAGTTTCAATCAGGAGATTATCCAGGCATATTGCAGAACACTCAGGGACTTTGCTGGCTAATTAACAACATTGCTGAGTTGGAAACCACTGTAATATATTATGTAAATTTCGGTTACAAATCAAATTCTAATACCACTGAAGCTATATCTAATAAATTTTAATACCAGAGAAGCTAATGCAGAGCTACTCGGCATTACCCTTGGAACATACCTGTGGATTTTTCTTCAGTAGCATGCTGACAGACAATGATATAAATATAAGCTGAAACTGGTTAAGCCCCTGGGCCCCTAGTTTACTCAGTGCTAACCCAGTGAGGAAATTTGCCGTGTATTTAACTTGGTTTCTTACTCACACCTACTGCATCAAATCCCGTAGCAAAGACATCTGTGGACAAAACCACTGGGACAAAACCACTCAGCCAAATACCCATCTTGAATAAAGGTAGTTCAATAGCCAAGCAAATTGTTACAATTTTGTCTGTGACTCCATCACACAGCATGAGTCCAATCTGACACAATACATACCGGTAATGTAACCCAAACACACATCACATCCACACAAACACACATGACAACAATGAAACATTGCTGAACTGGGCTTCAGATAGCCTTTGGGACAACACTGTCCACAAGCAGAGCTATCCATGTAGAACAGAAAATTGTTCATGTTTATGCTTTGTTAGTCCCCACGGACACTGTCCTGGGGACTTATAGGTTTGGTCACAGTCCCTCTATCCACCGGTCTGGAAACGCAGCCGTTTTTATTGTGACACTCCGTGATACGAGCAAACAAACGATTCACACCTCGGTACCTGAGCCAGCTGATGTTCTGGTGGTCGTGCATATCATTAAGAGATCATTTGCATTAGCTAATTTCCCAGAGTGCCTAGCAGTGACGCAGTGCGCTTGCGCATCTAGCAGCCATCATTTCTTATAACCAAAACAAACCACACGTGTGTTAGCCGCTGTGGGATCGCAACATCGACTATGTTGTGGAAAAATTCGATGATTTCATCGATTTCGACGACAAAAACATAGATTGGGACTTTGTGCTCGGTGAGGACAAGGAAATAGATGTTCTAGAAGCAGAAAACATCGACGACAGTCAAACACCGCCCAGTGATGTGAGTACTGGGACCACGTACAAATGTCCAGTTTGTGAGAAAAAATATAAAAGTTCCAGTGGGTCCGGAGTCACGCAAGAAAATACATGCAAAGATATTAAAAGGTAGGTTATTTAATTTGCCAAGTCATCCGCTCGTTTTTAGTATTACCAATCATTCTCCAGGCTGTGTTCTAATGCAACCGGCCGATCAAAATTTCCTAGACGATCGTATAGTCGGATCGACAACCCGCACAACGTTGTCGGAACTGCAACAATATACAAGTGTAAGACAACAAATATGTAGTCGTCAGTCTTTCTCCGTAATGTTCTTGGCAATATTACTAGACACAGTGGATAGAGGGACTGTAGATACGAATAACTGTTTAGGAATCGATCGATTTTTGGACCACATTTCACGTTTTTTGTTGCATTCAAAATCTCGATGACAAAAATCGGCCTGAAATACTATCATTATCAACATGCATGGTGAGGATTCATTGACTCATTGTTAGCTGCAGGTTTGGTGGTGGGACCCTGCTACAGAAACTGTGCAGGCACTTGATTAGCCCTCCTGGTGTACACTTTCACCTTGTCACTTTCACCTTGTCACCTTGACAAGGTGAAAGTGTACACCAGGAGGGCCTGTCACTTGTCACTTGACACTAGGTCGTATCACAAGGTGTCAATCAGGACTGTTGTTCTCCTTTCAAACTCTCTTTCCAAACACTCTCTCTCTCTATCTATTGTGTTTGAGAGTAACAGTAGTTACAGTATTATATATTTCCTGTCATTTCTTTCAGCTTCGGATTTTATTTTATTTTATTAAGCCTTGTTTAACGAGGGTAGCCTGGTAAGCTTCAGTAAGATGCTTATCTTCCCCAGGGCCCTCAGATGAACATACAAACTGATACAAGCAGAAACATCATGAAACATAACTAACAAAGCTAGAACAATACAATGCACAGAAAAAAGTGGCCAGGAATCACCACCTGCACACAGGAGGAAAAAAATGCACAAACACACTAGATAACAAAAACAAATTTAACAAGAAAACTAAAACTTACAAACACAAAAAATTATACCCAATAAGCTTTCAGGTAGGCAGTTTTAAAACTGCTTAATGAGTTACTAGATCTTATATTTAAATCGACATTATTCCACTGATTGGCACTATTTACAGTAAAGCCTTTTCGATAAAAATCCTTATTTGTTGCAGGAACCACTAACAATTTTTGCATCTTGGATCTTGTAACTCTTTTATGATCAATTTCGGTAAAAAGACTTGTCATATATTGCGGTGCAAGATTATTTAAACATTTAAAAACCATACAAACATTCTTATAAACTATTCTATCTGGTAATGGCATTATATGCATTGTTTTAAAAAAATGCTCGGTCGAAGCATTATACCTTGCATCACACATCACTCTGATAGCACGTTTCTGAATCTTATGCAACCTTTTCATAAATGGTGATGCTCCCCATAAATGACAACAGTAATCCAAGTGTGGTAAAATATAGCTATTATAAAAAAGTTTTCTTATATTCATAGGTAAAAACTGTCTTATTCTCTTAAGCAAAGCAATATTACTATTTACTTTTTTAAAAATCTTGTCACAGTGCTGCTTCCATGACAGATTTTCATCGACAAGCGTACCAAGAATCTTTTCACAGTGTACTGCTTGCAATTCCGTTTCACCAAGATTACAGTCTAAAGTTTGTTTATTCAAATGTCTACGTCTTTGTTGCGTTGTTACAATCATTGGAACACAAAGTCAAGGATTGTTGTGAAGAAACAAACAATGAGGACTAAATTTGTATCCTCTTCATGCCAGGATGAAGGTAAGAATGCTATGTGTATTTTCACTTTCATTGTTTTCAAATTATGTTTCCCAATTTAGATCATGATATGGAGGGGCCAGTGTTGGTATGTATGCATTCTGAGAGATTGTGATGCACTGTCCTTTCCTAAATGATTCACATATTGAGAATTCCATAAATTATGATTTTAAAATGCGAAATAGATTGAGGATTGTTATATTATCAGAAGTTACAGCTACTGTCCGCAGTCACTCTCTGTATCTCTGTAAATGTTCAGTAAGTGACAACATTTGACCGGTAGTTTGTTTTCTATCCATGCAAGTTATACACTGGATGAACTCATCTGCTCACGGGGATATACTGAGTGATATGACTTTCGGCTATGAAGTGCATCATTGTCAGTGAGTGTCATAAAAGCTCCCTCGTCAATAAATAAATTGTGGATTGTTGCCCTCAGTTCAATAATGCTTTCTGCAGACACGTGTCACTTTATTTGTATAACTGAATTTACATTTGTTACCATATATTTCTTGTAGATTCAACTGCCAGTAGTACAAACAAATCAAGGCAAAATGTATCAAGTGATGTCACTGTGAAGAAAGGTATGTCACATTTCTTGGTCACTTCTTCACTTATCACAATAATTCTCTGTTGGAGTGTCATATGCTGTCAAATATATTGTTTTGTGTGAGGTTTAAGTGTTGAGCATTAAAATGCACAATCGGAGAGATGTTGCTATTCAAGGTTGTCGGTATGTTATGAATTACACATTTCCTGAATTATTATTATTTGAGGTGAAGTACGAGAATAGTTATTTGAATCATATTTCTGTCATTTTAAGTTTTACAGCTCCTATAATGGAGCCACTTTTCATATTAAATACTGTGGTAGATGCGCTTAAGAAAATCATTTCATAAAATTTTGCAATTCAAGTGAAAGATCCTTCTGTGACAGATGTGGCTATTTGATTTGAAGCCTACAAGAAAATGTTAATTTTTATGTACCTCTTTCTTTACAGGTTATTGCCGACCTCCACCTGTGTATACAAAAGAAGCCCTAGAGAATGAGTTATCACGCCTTATTGTTCAAGCATTGACAGAGGTTGGTGAAGATGTGAATCTGAAAGTTCCAAACAGCGTATATGGTTTGGGAATTGCACATATTGCATGTAGCATTGTTGCTAAAGTCAAGGCAGGTTCATCATTTCCTTCAACAATGATTTCAGAGCTGACACATCATCTGTGGAAGACAGTAACATCCGGTGACCGTGACAATACATATTCTCAGTATAATGAAACAATATGTGGGCCAACAACAATGATGTAACAAAGCTCATGATGGATACATTCTGTGATTTACTTGCATGGAGCACTGTTGACAATGATCAGCTATTCCGAACTGTAAGACTGTCCATGTTCAGGCTGATTGTTATTTTAAGGAAGCAAAGGGACAGGGCAGACAAACCAGCAGTTATTGATGAAGAAGTCTCTGTCAGCGAGATAAGTGAAGAGGAGTGCCAGGCTCTCCGGTATTTTGTTGGCTACATTCCCTATAAACTGCGTCACCGTTCATAAGGCAGAAAAATGTAGCTAGCAGGGCTTTCGTGTCAGTCCTGGATGACATGAAGGATGACGGCGATGAGGAATGCTCACTCTTAGAGGACACCATGTCAAAGCAATGGATTCATAAACAAAATGGGGAGGACTTTTCCATGTTTCAGATCAGACTTTCCTATTTTTTAAGAAGGTTGAGTGTGTCTGTAAGGAATACCTTCAGTCTGAGAAATTTGTAGCAAATAGTCAGAATATCCAACAGCCTTTGATTGATGCTATCATGCATAGAGAGACTATCCATTCTGCATGGGCTGCCATTGTAAGAAAAACTATTTCTGAAGATGTATCAGCAACATTACTATCACAGGTCTTTCGTTTGTATGTAAATATTCGATGCTATTCATTTGCACGTAGCATTTTGGAATTGTATAAACGAAAGCACAGAAAACATCTGAAGGGATCAAAGGGTTTGAGGAAATCCTATGTTGAGGAAGTAACTTAGGCTCCATTCACTGTGCTCCATTGTATTAATTCTACCAAAATGTTGTCGTGGAGAAATGTAAACATTGCACATTTGCTTACAAAAATCATTAGGACACAGAAGTTTTTTTTGTATTCTCTGTTTCCATTGTACCTGTTCTTTTAGTCATGTTAAAACATTGTTTTGGATTGTCATCGCAACATGGAGAGAGTAGTGTGCATTTTTTTTTGTTATTGTCATCAGCTACCAATGCACATATGAAAACTTACACTGATTCCATGCCTACAAGTCTGTTGTTCACACATAAACAGAGCAATTTCAATTACTTGTTTTAGTTTCTCTTACTTGAGTGTATTCACTGTTTGTAACAGTCCCACAGTAACTTTCATTCAATGACATTCAAGCTCACAATATTGGTTTGTCAGCATTTACTAATTATTTATTTCCCTTTTAAATTCTACAAGTAACTGTGGTATTGATTGTATATTTGTCAGTGACAAATGCCTGAAGGATGCATTATGTTTATTTGATTTAAAAGTAAAGACAAGAGTGCATTTAAGATTTTGAAATTACTTCTGTAAACATTTGTAACGTTACAATTTTACTTTATACAACTTAATAAACATACATTGTTTTGTCATGGATATTGTATGCAATTTCTCTGTTACTACTCAATGGTAAATCTACTACTGCAATGCCTTAGAGGGACAAAGTTGTTCATTTTATTAGACATTATTTCCACTCTTGATTTTGGTTTCTTTTGAAATGCTGTTAGTGTTTTTGTGTGTAGAGGGTCAGAGCTCAATTGTAGCAATTGTTGATTGAGCATACTCGGTAAAGCCGTACAAGATGAACAACTTATCAATCAAAAGAACCTGATATAGCTGAAAAAATGTCAAAAATGAGGCACTTTATCATTCTAAGGCATCCTGGTTTCAGCCCAGGAAGATGACAAATTGTTTCACACATTTAGGAGCAAGGTTTAGCATGTATATTTGTGCTGTCTAGTGGAATTCAACAAATGGGAAAGAAGCATACAAAATATTGGCATTATACATATTTATTTATGTGATAAAAAGACAAAAAGGTCAAGTACTGATGTAAAGGATAACAAATTGTTTTACATTTGATGTCAAAGTTTTGAAGTTACCACCAGTTTAAAGTTATAAGTCCTTGATAGTGTGAGTCCTCTAGCCAATTTTATGCGCCATGATGCATAAAAACTCTCTGTGATGCCATCAAATTGTTAACATTACATGTAAAGGTATGGGGTGACGAAAAGAAATTTCAAAAAGTCTAAAAATTGTATTGACGACACCAATATTTGAAAAATAAGCATTTATATTCTTGATAATTGAATTAAGCCTGCACTTAAGGTTAATTTCTTAACCATAACAAAACCAATTATATACACGTACAGACTTTGCTAATCATGGCAAGCAGAATACAGGGAAATTTAGGATATTACTGGGAGTACAACTGGAGTACAACTGCTCGCACCATTCCTTACTCAACTTTTCAACGCATCGCTTTCGTCTGGCATCGTTCCAAGTCAATTCAAATCAGCTATTATTCGGCCACTGTTGAAAAAATCACATCTTGACCAGAATATCTTGAAGAACTACAGACCAGTGTCCAACTTACCTTTCCTATCAAAAGTTCTTGAGCGTATAGTTGCCCAACAGTTGTACGATCATCTCAACAGGTATCAGCTTTTCACAAGATGTCAGAGTGCATATCGTGCCAACCATAGCACTGAGACTGCTCTCCTACGTGTCCATAACGACATTATGCTTGCCCTGAATCAAAAGAAGGATGTTCTTCTCGTCATGCTTGATTTGTCCGCCGCATTTGATACGATCGACCATAATATTTTATTACATCGCCTCCGATCTAGATTTGGCATCACTGGTACAGTACTTTCGTGGTTTCGATCATATCTTGCCGATCGCAGTCATCGTGTCAAGGTTGGAACTGTGTTTTCTCATCATTCGCACATGAAGTATGGCGTTCGACAGGGATCTGTCCTCGGGCGAATTTTATTCACGCTCTACACAGCACCACTAGAGGATATTATAGTAGGCCATAATCTTGACTACATGATGTACGCTGATGACACACAGATGTACATTATCTGCAATAAACCTGAAGATGTTAGCGCCGGTGTTGAAATATGTGTTGATGATATTCGCGGATGGATGAGAAGTAACATGTTAGTGCTGAACGATAATAAGTTATTCATTTTTCATCACGCTTGAAACACGATATGGCAGAACTGAATAACCTCAGGATTGGTGAACTTAAGCTTAACACCACTCCCTCTCCTTTCGGTCGGAATCTTGGTGTTATTCTCAACAGGGATGGCTTTATGTGTGAACATATCAGTCAACTTTGTAGGAACGCATATTTCTCTTTATCAAGAATCGGTAAAATTCGTAAGTTACTCGACAAGCCCACTACTGAGAAACTCATTCATGCATTCGTTACTTCTAGACTTGACTATTGTAACAGTCTGTTCTATGGCATCTCAAATGACAAGCTGACCCGTCTGCAGTCTGTTCAAAATGCAGCAGCCCGTCTCGTCACAGGTACACGCAAATACGACCACATCACCCCTGTTTTCATTAATTTACACTGGTTACCTGTGAAAGCTCGTATTCAATTCAAAATTTTATTGACTACTTTTAAGATTGTTAGAGGTGATGCACCGCTTTATCTGACCGATTTGATTGATCTGTATGTTCCAACAAAAATCTGCGATCTTCTGAGAAATTGCGTTTAACTCCTCCTCGCGGATATTTTAATAAGTCCTACGGTCAAAGAGCATTTTCAGTATGTGCTCCTTTGCTGTGGAATGCACTGCCCTCAGAAATTCGTTGTGCCAGAAATGTTACTTCTTTTAAACGTTGTTTGAAGACCCATCTTTTTACCAAGTTTTACTCATATTGTAGTTTTTTGACTTTTTGGCTGTTTTTGTATCCTTTAAATACTTGTGTTCAGCGCACTGAGACGTTTGTGGAGTGCGTTTTTTTTAAGAATTAAATATTATTATTATTATTATATTACAACAAGAGCTACTGTTGATACACAAAACATCAGTAACAGATGGTGTCCCTATACAGAGAGGAAAAGCCTTCCCTTGGAAATAAATATACATCAGAGTCAACAAAGATCACAAGGAAAGGAATTATACCTAATTACTACATAACCATTTTAATTACGAGGTGTAAAGCCGCTTTTTCCTCTAAATGCTTGCATGTGTGGTTGACTGCACAGTATAGAAGGAATTGCTGTATGGGTACTAATGAAAAGCAGTGTCTGTGGAAAGGAATGGGTTGCACATTGATAGTCTCTGTACTATTTTGTCACTTTCTACCTTCTCTTTGGCAATGGGGTATCCTCAATTACCTCAGGGGTGTCCTGTGCCTGTCTCCTGGTATTTCCTGTGATGCAACGTAGGTGGTGTGACTTCTGTAGGCGGATGACATTTTCTTGATAGCCAAATGCTTGTATTGTAGGGTCATTGTTTGCTCCTCCCCGTTGCCGATGTTTGCTGAAGTGTTCCTCCAAAGGGTCCTGGCAAAATTTCTCACTTAGAACAAAGTTGACTCCTTGTTGAAGAAGGTATCTGGATACTTCTACAAATGAATTCACTGTGTGAAAGAATCAAAGCAAAACATCATTGGACACAGAGTAACAATATATTCATGTACCAAAAGAGTCAAACAATTTTCTTTTGGGCATTAGGCTTTGAATGATGCGTACACGTAAAAAATATAAAATTATCTGTGAAGCATACATATTTTAAAACAACCAGTGTCTCTGCGGGTGATGAGTAAGGCAACAATAGATAGAATCTCAAATATCTGCTGATTTTTTCATGAAGTTCTGACTCTTATATAAACTAATAACACCTTATAGCCAAAAGATAATAAATTGACATTTGGTCAAATATTTTTTTTCATTATTATTTCAAGAAAGTCTCCCCTCAGTAACCCTTTTAGGCCCAAGAACTCAGGCCTGAAATATTTAAATACAAAACTTTGAATGAAGTTAAACTTCCAAAGGTACACTGCCAATACCTGAGAAAAACAGTACCCGAAAAAAGTTTAGCGTAGGCAAATGTGCTGACAACAGTGCTTTCAAAAGGCATATGAGCCTTCTTGTACATCACAACAATCATACAAAGTAGCAAACAAACAAACACAATTCGTACCGGTCATTTTAAGTCCTTCAATAGTCTGTTTACTGATGCACATGGCATTTCTTTCGGTCTTGGTGAAATGCCCCTCTCTGTCCATCAATGATTGTTCCCAATCACGGAAATATCCCAGGAAGTCTCTTTGAAGCCACTGAATGTAATAGAAAAAGAAAATTATAGTTCTGTGTCTGCTAAAGCAAAAAATTAAAGTAAGCATCATTTGGATTGGAATAACAGTGAAACTGGTTTATAAAAGACACCTCTCAGACCAGAAAACCTGTCCTTAATAGAGAGGAGTCCTAATAGACAGGTGAAATTATGAAAATAATAACATTTGTCTTGAAAATTCTGTCCTTACTAGAGAGGTGTCCTGATAAGATACGTGTCCAGATTGACTGGTTTTACTGTAATTAGAAACTGGTAACATTTGTGTATGCTGAAAATCATTAAAAGAATTCCTAACTTGGAATATTTAAAATCACATCTAACAATGGTGTAAATACAATGTCACCTATGGTTGTACATGCTATCTTTGTTTGAAATTCTATCAGGTTAAAATGTATATTAGAAAATTTGTATTTCTTGGCATATAAGGCTAGATTCTCTAAATCTACACCAATTCACAATGTCAAGTTCTGATCAATGTACCTCAAATCTTGCATCATCAGGGTCACTGTACGGTTTCAGGTTAGGTTTCCGTTTTCGCATATGTTCATCGAAGTTCCGTACATTCAGACAATCAAAGAACTTGTCCATATGGCGTATAAACCGAACAGTTTCATGGGCATCTGGTGGTCCAACCATCTCAATTGCATTTGCAATGGTTTCACTTAAAACCTGTCAAAAATGAGTGATGCAAACAAGTGTCAATCCTTATAGCATGCATTGCCTTTTACACATGACAACATAGACAATCTGGAATTAGTGCGGTGTACGGGAATCAGCATGAGTGATTAATATTTGTGAAAAGACTGGTATTATTGTGTTTGAGAACTTTAAGAGACTTGTGATGCTACTACAATCAGAAACAACCTCAGAAGAAAACAGTGCCTTGCCAAAGGCTGATTTCCCACAATTCCACAGCCTGGTGAAACAGGAAAATACTTGACAAGCTGGGATCTTATCTACTTCAGATTTAAGTAAGAAATTTGCCCTTACCTGAGCTGCTAAATTTACTCTCATTATAGAAAATGATGCGAGCTCTATATGTTCATAGCCAATCTTGTGCAGGAGGTGCAGATCTCTTGCCTGGTCATTTGTTACTACTTGTGTGAGATGCCGCCAATAACACAGGATTACCATTGTTCTGGAACGAAAAATAAAATGCCACAATTTACTAAGATTATGACCACTAGATCTTAACATAAACTGCAAAAAATTTACAATATATGTGAATATTTCTGTGAGCTACAAATATGAAAATTAGCTTTCAAGCTGGTAAATTTCAGACCTCTGTGACTATGTAAAGAAGCATCTCGTACTAGTATAGGCTGATTGTGAAATATTCACTGTATAATGAGCAATGAACCCTGTAAGTTGCTATGGTGTGTGAGGTAAGTGCAACAATCTCACTGGTTGCTATGTAACAAATACACTGCAGTTGATGGACTTTGTCATAAAGACCTGTGTGCCATGTAATGTTTTGTCAGATGGCAATGGTATTTCAATAGAAAGTGTAAATTAAGAACATATTGTTGTAAACCGTACCCATAAACTTCTTGATTTCCGATGAGCCTCAGAGTTTGCAAAGCAGTTTTGTGTTGTTTTTATCAGATGAGGCACATCAGAGAAGAAGTAGATTTGCCTGTTGCCTGGAGCAAACGAATTCGGAGCTTTATACACGAGCAGGTCTCCTGGTGTACCAGCTACACGATGCATCCTGTATAACTTTCTATTCCATGTGGCTCCGTCACTAGTAGATGCGATGACTTTCAGACCACATGCACATTCCAGATACCCAATAACTTCCCATAATATTGGGAACATGTTGTCAGCTGTACAGCCAATGGTTGGATAGTAGGCCATGCTGGCACAGTAACTGGTTGTCATTGCCCGGACCATGAAAACGAGAGCATGAGTTGCGATAGCATTCATCACGGATGCTGCATCACCACTGGTTCTGGCCAATAGTGCCAACTCCGCATTGACTGTACCAAGATTGATAAAGCCAATCAACTGTCCTGTGTACTTATCAAAACAAGATCAGACTTGATTTTCACTTCATCATGTAATAAGACAACAAACTTCTTGTGTTCCTCAAGTTCATGAACCTTGCTATCATCAATTATTTCTTCAAGCACTTTGTAATTTATGCCAGCTTGGGGTCTAATGTAATTTGTGTAGTCATTTAGAGTTCTTTGGCTGGGAAGTTTGACAAATCCAGACTTTCGCAGCGACTCATAAGCTGCAGCAGATGAAAATTTCAATGATAAACACCATCGAATCATGGTGGGATGCCACCGCATCTGTCTGCCATCTGAGCATCTTGCATGTTTAAGTTGTTCTTCCCAGAAGAGTCGCTGAAAACTGCCTTCTGGAAAAGAGTCAAGAACATGCTTGCTTTCACTTTCCAGGATGGATTTAAGGTCACCGTCCAAAGTCTTATCAACTGTCAAGCCATTGTTGAGTAGGTGTTGAACCATGCGATCGTGTTTCTTTTTTAGTCTGATTCTGTCTTGCTGCAAACTCACAGCTCTCTCCTTCAGTTCTTCTTTATTCAGGTATCGGAGATTTGTATGGCTGCTTAAGTCACTACTTTTTTTCTCATTCCGCTTATTGTTCTTTCTATGCCACATAACACGGAGGTAATTTCTGTGCTGTGCACATTTTGAGCATTTGCATGCTTCTATCAGTGATGACATCACAAAGCGCACTTCTTATGGTCTCTTTGTACTGGTTGCCTTGTAAAGAGTTGCCGTTGAAGTTTGACTCAAGATACGCCGATACACCAGCTTCTTTACTGAATGTTATCCTTTGGACATCAACAGAACTTGTGCCAGAGTCCTTGATCATCTCTACAAAGTGGGGGTCTGGATTACAACAGCAAATGTTGATGTTTGTTATCAAGTCCAGCAGTTTCATCAAGGTCGCCATACTGTCAATCACTGGGGGTATCTGCTGTAACTTGTCTGACGTGTTGCTCACATGTTTACCATGGATAACCACACTCCACTCCAGATCTTCATATACTTTAACAGACCTGGATATCTTAAGTTCTGGTTCACCAGCCACATTCTCAAACCTACAGAAGTGTACGGTGGTGTCATATTGATCAGAGCTGCTAATCCGCCAGGTAACTGTAGCGAACCACAGCTTTGCCGAAGTTTACCAAATGAAAAATGCTTCATGTCGGTCACCACTGCAACCCTGTGAATGTGACATGATATGATATATACTTTATTGTCCATAAAAACATGGAAAGTTGTCTTTAAACATCAGGACCGCTATAAAAACACCAAATACGGACAACACCATACAAAACAATACAATAGTTACAGACAAACACAACACTATATTAAAAGTTCCTACTTAAAATGGTGTTTGCTCTGGTTCTCCGGATGGAATCAGACATATTCATATTTAAAACAGCAACTGCTGACGGTATAAATGACTTCTTAAAAAGATTCTTCCTAGCCCTGGGCACAAGTAGACGGCGTCCCGAAGGCAGATATTGAAACTTGTCATTCAATGGGTGAGATTTATCACCAAGAATGGATAAAACAATAATGACAAAATATATTTAAAAACTTAGCTTAAAGAATGTTTTTACAAGGTTTGTCTCCAATCCTGGTCTAAAAATGACTAGATAGAGAAGTGATAATTATGTTCTTCTAAGATACAGCAAAGATATGTGGTAATACAGAAACGATTGAATGTGGTTGCATGTACACATTGCATTTGTTATGAGTAATTATTATTATTATCCTTTATTTCAGGTCAATGACCTATACAATAAAATATATACCTAGAAAACTACATTCAAATATTAGAAAAGTCTCAGAATGATGGATAAAAAATCCCCCTGCAAAAAATACTTCAGATTCTTACCTCTTGTAAAACTGTATCAGTTTTGGCTCCAGAGAGTGCAGACTGCTCAGTCTGCTTAGACTTCATGTTGCATACCCTTCTAGATTTGGTGAGATCATTCAGTCTTTTGTAAAAACCTTTTCTACGGGTAAAGTACTTCCTTAACTTACGAGGCATGTTGATTCTTTTAGGGCTTCAATTTCACGACTGTCGTCTGCTAGTTCTAGAAAAAAATAATGAAAAAAATGGAAATAAAAAAAAATATATTATATTATTTGTGTAAAGATGAGTTTGCTGTTCCACAACTAGCAAACAAAAATAATTCTAGCCTGTAGTGACGCCTAATTTGGCCATTTACGTGAAACGGTCACTGTCACTGTTCAACGGGCCGTTACATCAGTGTCGCTACCCAACGATCCTATGACAGTCGCCATATTGTCTCTCATTGTAAATTGAGACCGTTCAAAAACATGACGTTTGCGCTATTGTCAGAATATCACAACTGTTCACTTGAAAAACACTAAAGTCTTTACATTTTCATTAAATGGGGAATGTTGCTCCTCGAGATAACGTTTGAAAGGGGCCACACTTGAACATCGCATGTAATATCACGATCGGGAAAACAAATGGCGTTGTACTGTTCGCAAGTGTCATGACTGTTGCCCAAAAAATTTTGAGTTTTGTGTATTTTGAGGGATAATTTCTTATATGTTCCTTTTAGTAATTACTTCCATAAAATCATTGGACATGTTCAGGAGTTGATTGAAGATCCCAGGGGTCCTGGGTCAATTGGGGATTTGTCAAGTGAGGGCAATAAGGCTGGGAACAAGTTGTTTAGACTGTTGAGGTCTCATCACAGTAGGCGCAACTCTCAATATGAAACCCGGGATATTATGTGGTTCCAGTGGACAAAGCTGCTAAATGTGCAAAACTTGTGTATTGCTGTGGTGCTTGCGGAAGGGATGGACACACCAATAAAATTTGTCCACTGGCAAAAGGCATAAGTACTAATTTTGTGTTCTTGATATGCCTTTTTTTGAAACGGATTCATTTACTTTGTAAAGTGCTCCTCAACTTGTTTTTTTAAATTTATCATGTGTTGACAACAATTGATAACAATTGATTATAATGTATATTTTGAGAAAATGATATGAAAACTTATGAAAATTTCATTGCGTTCACCTGCAGTGTCATAAATATCTTGACATTGAGACTAAAACAAACCCTTAGACAGATATATAATGACTAGTTTCTGTGTATATAAGTCATTGCCATAGCTTGAAATATCACACTGTGAAAATGCAAATATTTTTTGTATAATATTCAACAAATTTACAAAATATTTCACTTCAGGTTTTGAATGCAGAGATGATGTATTATTGAAATAGAAAGGTGTTTCTTGGTAGAAATGACTGATGGATGTCAAACAGTTCAATATGCATTGCTAGAATGTTTGAAGTAATTCAAATAACATCCTGGGAGAAGAAAGGGTCAGGGGGAATACAGAATATTGTAGTAAAGAAAACACAAAAAAAGTTGCTTTCATAGGGTGGTTTGAGTATTTATTAGAGGTTACTTTGTAAAGCACAATATTAAACTAGAGAAAAGACACATACTTTCAATTAGGGTTGAATCGGTCAAAGACCCTATATTATTATTCATCAAAAAAATAAATTGACCAGAACAAACTGCATTGACATGTAAGGTTATGTTTCTCTTTTTAGCTCCGCTGTCAGAGACGCGGAGCTTATCCGATAGGCTGATTGTCCGTCGTCGTCCGTCTGTCCGTCCGTCCGTCCGTCAACAATGGTCTTCTTCTCTGAAATCGCAAGTCAGATTTCTTTGAAATTTGGTATGGAGGTTCATAGGAGTGACCTCACACAAGTTTGTTCAAATTGTGGTGAAATTTGCATACCGTAATTGTATTTTGGGGCATTTTTTCCTGTTTTTGGTCAAGAAATCTTCTTCTCTGAAATCTCAAGTCAGATTAATTTGAAACTTGGTATAGAGGTTCCTTTAGGTAACCTCAGTCAAGTTTGTTCAAATTGTGGTGAAATTTGCATAATTGTATTTTTGGGGCAATTTTTCCTGTTTTTGGTAAAAAAATCATCTTCTCTGAAAGCGCATGTCGGATTGATTTAAAACTTGGTATTGAGGTTCCTAGGGGTGATCTCCATCAGATTTGTTCAAATTGTGGTGAAATTTGCAGAATTTTTTTTAGGCAAATTTTGCTGTTTTTTGGTCAAAAAATTATAGTTTCTAAATTTCTTATATAGGCCTAAATGCTTTCAGTTTTATTATATGCAGCTTTCTATTTGACCTTAATTTTGTTCATTGAAATTATGGTAACATTTATATTGTATGAATTTTCGTGCACATATTGCTGTAAAAATGCGTTTGCATCGGCCGCACAGCTATGTCGACTCAAGGGCATGCAGGTCATCTAAGTGCGCCATTAGCGGTCCAGCCAAGCCCATGCGGCTTCACCATGTACTAGTATTTGAATCACTGTGTTTGAAACGATCACCAGTTGTACTTTTTCCCATGGTGCTTTTAGCTAATCGATAAGCCGACATATGAGAACAAGGGTTCATGGCACGACATGTATGCATAGGTACCAGGTAAGCCGACAAGACGCCATATTGGAATATCAGAACAAAGAAGCGACGAGCGCAAGTTACAGTGGTAAGTAACACTCTCTGCGTTTCTATCGTGTAGAATTTATTGCTTTTGCCGTTAGACGTCTGCTATGGCATTTTAATGGTTTTACTAGTGTAGATTGGTGTCAAAAGGTGCAATGTCGTAGTGTTCCTAAATATTCAGAAAAGGTGATCGTGACGCGTGATCTTATGCTGTACATACTGAATACTGTGGTGTTAATGTTATGCCTATCTGATTGTCGCTAATTTGTGCGCCGTTGTTTAGGGACTCGCGCATGTGTACCTCGCATTTTTTTTATTTTTGTACCCAGTTTTGCAAATTGTGTGTTTGTTTTGGTGCTATTGTTGTGTAGTCGTGTCATAGAACATATTCGCCATTTCATTGGGCATTCGAAGTTTACCAGTACAGTACGCTAATCGGGCACTGTCAGCTGTTTGTTTTCGTTTCCGGTCAAACTACACTAGAGAATTAAGTCAGTAGACGCAAATGCACTGGTTGTGTCACTGAAAAGAAGACGGGTCGGAAATTTTAAAAGTGACTTGTTTAAAAACTGTAATACATCAAATTTTGCGAAATTCACAGATAAATGAAAATTCTATCAGAAAGTGCTGAGCCGATTCGCGATATGGGTGAGGCGAGGATGAAGATAGCATCTCGTTATTCGCGAGAGTGGTGGCGCTATTTTACATGCCATAGGTTATACATGGGTTTTAGGTTTGAGATCTCGTTTTAAGTTATAATGGCGGTGTATGTTGTTTTGATCTTGGGCCATGCCCGACGACGCGACGTAGCGGAGGTCGCAGTAAAAGGATGTTGACGTATTTGAATAGTGTTCCGCTAAGGGGTGAAAAATAATCGTTCACAGGTAGAACAAAGTGTATGATTTAGAAAAATGGAACGGGAGTTTCAAGTAATTTTGAGAGGACTTTTCAGTGTTTTCCATAATGAACTTTACTCACAATCATGAATACTCGCATCCCAATGTTCTACAGATTTGCCGTAGTGTGTACTGTCCTCTAGCTATCGGAGTTTAAAACAATTTTATTGAAGTGAAAAACAGTAAATTACCAACGATGTTAAAGTTATGTCTTTTTATTTTTACCAATCCCCTTTACTTCATGCATGTATTATATAAAATGAAATGTCTGTAATAGGTCATACCCAGTTAATTCCTTGTGGGCCAGTATTTTTTTGTCAGTGCGTACAGGTGTATTTTAAATTGTATTATTGAATGGTCTAAATAAGAGATTGTACAGAATTCCTCTTTTGATTATATTTGCAGATCATGCCAAGAACGAAGTATTACACGAAATCTGCTGTCAAAAGAAAGGTAACTTTTTGTGAAATCCTTATGCTCAATACTGAACAAATGCTATTTATTGCCATTGTTGGATTATTGACATAAAGGTTCAGGAGCTGCATCTTTTTTGAAATGATTACATTTGGGCTTGGCAATTAAAGGAATACATTTTGTGTTTATAGATAAATTTAAAAGATTACAGTACCGCACAAAGCTTCCAAAGGTATTACAGTTACTGTGTTATTGTGACACAGTTGTGTAATGTCGAAATGTGCCACGTTCTCAGACAACCTTGTTCTGTAGATAGAAACACAGTCTCCCCACCACTGGACCCCTGTGATAAAGTTGGTTCTACACTAAAAGATGATTGTGGAGGTGTCATAGCTTTTGGTTTTGAGTAGAATTCATTTATAAACGATAACAATGGCCATTAAACACAATAGAACTTGTTGACAAGCAAGATATTTGGTATGTCATCATGCCTCAAGGATTTGAATCAGAAACCGTAGTTGAAACATGGTACATAAATATACTGAAAACAAGTCAAAAGTTACAGCTAATATGGTTTTAATTGCATACTTTAATGATGACAGAAATGAACAGTATACTATTGATTGGTTGGCAAGGAAGGACAATTTTAATATTTGCAATAGGGACTTTTCATGGAACGTTGAATATGTATTAGAAAATGAGGATCAAAAGTTATCTATGTCAGTAAAATGCAATACGACCAAATTTGCAATATTAATCACAATTTCAACAGATGTAACATGTGGCAAGATGTTTCTTTTTGAATTTGCAGCATTATTCTGTCTCCTACAGTACTAAAGAATATCAAACTAACAAAACTGCCATCGAAATCAAGAACATAAAAGCCGAAATCGACAGTACAGGCACCACCAAATATCTCATTTCTGACAAGTCACAGTTCACAGGTTCCAGAGTTCCATTCCCCTACATTGATGCCTGCAATTACACAACTATCTCTCTAGCTGACATTGATCATTGATCATTCTATGGTCGGTGACAACACCTACCAGATACAGGGACATGTTCTCTTCATTGACGACACTGAATACCAATCCACCTTCAGAAATTTACCAAAAAGAGACATTGTCATAGGCTGTGACAATATAACAATTGCCATGTCCTTTTATACGGTGACCTGTGCAACCAAGTTACACTTCAAAAATCATACCTTTTCAGTCCCATTAAAATTAGAACCAGTGATGACATAAAATACATCGTCACAACCCCAGATACCAACATCTCCGAATGTCCCCCCATAACCTGTACAATTACCAGTGACCAGCTCAGCACAAATGGATGCTTGACAACAACATCCACCGGTCGCATTATATCTATCAAAGAAACCATTCAATTTCACAACTGCATATCATGCAACAAGCAAATACATGATATAGACACAGAAGATGATATCATCCGCTGCAACTATTGTGATAATACCACACTCAAAGATATGTGCTCACAAGATGGCAAAATTACGTTCAATTTCCGAGATGACAACTTAAAAATCTGTCAACTTGTCATCTTCCAAAACCATCTTACAGCATTTCCTGATCCTGCCAATCTCTTTGCTGACATACAATTAGCTACACGCACTCTTTTGACAGCTGGTAAAATTCAAATCACCTACGACAAAAACAACTTAATTACCAAACCCATTATACTCCTCCAACCCAAAGTTCAACAACAGTAAACTACCCTGCCACACAATTCAATATGCAAATCACTAGTACTCTCAACTGTAGTGGCCAAACTGTTAAATGACTCCTTAGTTTTACACACATTGCTGTGACTAACAAATTCTCCAACTACTAGTTAGATTTAATTAGTTTTTTTCTAATTCGTTTTCTTTATTCCCATTTAGATGCCCATGTTTCAACTTTTTCCTGCAATAGGCCAAACCCGGAATTCGAATCGACCACGGTACAAACAAAGCCATGTGCGCAAACGCGCATAGACGTACGTGTATCTCCATACGCGTTAGTACACATGTGGGCTTGTTTGTACCGGCATCACGTGATTATTTGGGCGTACAGAGTCTGTAGAACGCATCGCGTCCTTTTTATTCCGGAGTAGAACCATTAGATACTGGTTGCATTATTTTTTTTTACTTTTACTCCTTTTTTTCTCAATAGGAAACTTAGATTTATGTGAATTTTTATACTTTTTGTTTCTGTATTCCCAATTAGTTTTACATTACATGTACTTATTTTTGCTTAATTAGTAATTAGATACTCAAATTACATTTGCTTTTATTTATTTTCTATTTTTTCCCATTTAGCTACTTAGATGACATTAATTTTTTTTACTTTTTTCCCTTCATTCACAATTACAAACTTAGATTATATTTCAATTTTTATACTTTTCTTTATTCCCAATTAGATTTAGATTATATTTACTTTTTTACACTTTTTTCCCCAATTATTCACAATTAGAACTTGAGATTACTTGTACTTTTTTTTACTTTTCTTTCTATGTTCCCAATTAGAAGATCACATATGTACTTCTTTTCACTTAATTGGTATTAGCTGCTCAGTTTACAATTCTCTTATTTTTTGTCCCAATCTAATACATAGATTACATTAACCCTCTGACAACCACATTTTCCCGCCTAAATTTCTATGCAAAAGTTTTCATATTTTTTATCATTTTGAACTAACTTTTATTTCCTTTTTGAACCAAAAATGTGTAACATGATACTGATTCTAGATTTTGGTCAAAATTTTTTAAAAATTATCATTGATATTTATGAAAATCACAACAGATAGTAAGCAGACTTTAATTACATGTATTTTCTCATACATATTTTATTTCCCTTTAGCTGCTAGGCAACAGCACTGTTTAAATATATATATATCCTTTTAGTTCATATTAGAAGATTACATTATATTTACATTTTCCTCCTGATTTTTCTTCATTGCCAATTTACAAACTTTTACTACATGTACTTTTTTACACATCATTCTTTATTACCAAATACAAGCTTAGATTCCACTTATTTTCATACAAATTTTTGATTCAAATTTACAGTACTGTTTTGTAAAGTTTACAACAACTCCACGAAATAATTTCCTTTTGTACTAGTTTAAATAATCGCAATCATACCAATCCATAATCCAATGACAGTAGGTCGGAATTCGCAAGACAATAGTTGTAAACATAGACACAAAACAGCACAGAACAGACAGTAAATAGACGGTACACAAACAAAGTCATATTCATGAAAGAAAGATATATGGACCTCTGGCCAGAAGACCAAGAAGTGATGTCCACTGCGGGCTGAATGCATGCCTGATTTTTTCGTATTCCGCGAAGCATTTCATACCCGTGAGTGCCGCGAGCAAACATTGTATCAATTTCTTGTCATAATATTATCGATCGAAAACGCGCGCAACGCCCGCTCTCCAGTATCATAAACAACATGGCGGCCCCCATGCTCACAGCTGGTAAAGTGTTACATAAAAAGCTCAAGGAAGCAAAACTGGAGTTGTTGCGGAGCAGAAACAGAGCGAATATGCAGTTAGATTGTTACCGCTATTTGATCACCTTCATGCAGCTGTGGATACTGGCATCAAGATTCACGACATACTGACACCCGATAAGATGCAATACAGACAGGTCTCACTCTACCCTTTATTTGAACGAGAAATGTGCCACTGGCGAGAAAGTTTCACCCGGAAATTGAAACCATCGGCGTCTTATCGCACCCCATGGAAGGCGACGTTTTGCAGGAATCTTCCGAGCGAAGTCTTTAATTTGATCAAGCATTATGCTACTAGGAATTCGATGGGAATCGAAGAGGCAGAAACTGCAGCCATTGTATCTCTTAAGTTCACGTGGATTAACAAACTGAATTACGTTGTGGGAAAAGGTCAAGGATCAAGATCCGAAAATCGCTCATTGCTTCAAAAAGTGGTTAAAAGTCACCGTGTTGCAGTAGTATGCTCCGAGACCAAGCCGTGCATAATAAGGTACTATAAAAATAGAGAATCTGTGACTGTACGGTTCCACTATGGTTGCTGGAATAAAAACGGAGTACCTCAGCATATCTAAACATTCGTTGAACATTTGCATACCGTTGGTTGACTTGGTAGATTGTTCAGTACCAGTATTGTCTGTTCATCAAAAGAAAAAAACTTACCTGTTATTCTTATTGTTGTCATGTTGTAAAAACTCGGATTAAAAAGATTGCAATTTGGTTCAAAGAACATATTTGTAGCATTCTCCTTTGTGTATCAGGGACAGATTCAACAGAAAAAATTCAAAATGAACAACTTTGCAAATATATGATTTTAACTTGCATACGTAGATATTCAGCATTTATCATAAATTACCACATGAAGTTGTAAATAGGTAAACATTAACAATCTTTAATACATTTGCAAGGTATTCATAAAAGCAATCATAAATACAAAATATTTCCAGCCCTCCCCAATCAGATTAAATGTGTTTTTTCAGTACTTTGTAATAAAAACCATAAAAGCAATTTTGAAATTACTTAAAGTTGTTTTTGTATTCAAGGTGTAAGTCACTGTGTCAACGACGGGATAATAAATACCTAAAGTGACAAAATATTTGAATTATTTATAAAATTATGAATCACATGGCAGTCACTTAAACTCACACACTGTAAAAATTGATTGTATTATTGTTAAAAGGTCCATTTAAAGTTTTACATTCAATTTAAGATGATTTTTTTAAATTCAATATATATATATATATATATATATATATATATATATATATATATATATATATATATATATATATATATATATATATATATATATATATATATGCGCCTTATATCAAGACACAGTTCCTAATTCAGTATATACATGCAGATAATAATAATTGTAATTTGCAATAAAACCAGCTTGTACAGCTTGTGCTTTATAAAATTTTAAAATTAGCTGAAATTGTTTCCCGATGTCAGGTACCTATTACATCCACATAACAATATATCCTAAAATTGCAAAATATTTGAAATTCACACCAAAACAGTTAACACACTAAATCTGTACATATGATTACTTGTACATTATGCCAATAAGACACCTTCATAGACAGCTCTGAAAGTGAGCTGTATTACTGTATACAGTGTATACTCTATTTGTGTGTTTCGAATAGCTTCTTTAAAGGTGGGGTAATACAACCTTTGACAGCTGATTTCTTAATTTCAGACATTAAATTGTGAGAGCAATATGCACAACGTGAATCTGACCTGGACTTGACATTTCCACAGAAGCAGTGGTTGGGATCTGAGAAATATTTTTCAGGGATATATTTTTCATTTTCCCTTGTTTCACTGTGGGTGGCTCTCCGATATGTGTCTGATTCGGGAACTTTCTGTCGCAACCAGTACAACATGACAAATTCATGGCGGAACACAAGTGACCACCTGTTTTGTGGTGTAGAATTTTCACTGTATTCCTGTAACCTCTGATGTTTGGCCTCTCTACCTTCCATAGTATTGAGACTCAGCCCCATTCCAAATTTTTCATAGATCTCCTCAGTGTGTACAGGAACACAGTACCCAATATGCCACACTGTGTTATTGACATTCAGGAACAGTGAATGAACATTGAAATATAACTTGCATTTCAACTTCAATTCTGCAAGCATGACATCTGTCAGATTGAATCTTGAGATCAAACTGGTGATATCCCTTAGTACTGTGCCTATATATGCGTACAATAGAATACGAAACCTCCTTTGGTTTGTTTGCCTCTTTTCATCAAGCACTTTGACCAGACACATATAATTTTTTGACAATTTACGAGACTCTTCACCAGTAAAACGGTATGTTGCAGTATTGACAATTTTGTCAGTATTTAGAGATGTGACTACTTTATTAAACAATTTACCTGCTTTAACCACATACTTCAGAGCATATAGAAACTTATAAAGTGAGCAAGTTTCAGGCAGATTTTTCAGTTTGACTCCATTTTCCATATCTTTTTCTGGTGTCAGGGAGAGTGCATCAGTCAGAAGCATTTTAAAGTAGTACTGCCAGGCATTATTTTTCAAATGCAATGGTTCTACCTTGGCTGTGTCAATATAATGACCTAAAGGAGGGAGAAATTCCTGCCGAGATTTGTTCTTGGCGATAAACTCTGTTATCTTGCTTCTGTTATTCTTAACACTCTTACCAGCAGCTTTATTCAGGGATACTTTGAAATTTTCAACTTTTTTCACCATTTTCACCCTGTCACTATATTTCCATGGTACCCATGTACAGCCTTTGCCAACACTACCACCCCTTTCATCACAGCTATCTTTACTCACATTGGCAAAAGAGCTGAAGAATCTTGCAGCATTTGAGAGCTCACCACACACACTGGCAAGGCCCTTTTGATCGAATGGAAGTAGAGATATCTTGAAAGTGACATTCATGTTGCTAATGTGATAGACTTTGTTTTCAATTTCAGTGAGCTTTTTGGTCAGCTGTTTTGCATATTCTATCATGACCTTATCATTTTCTTTGCAATTTGCTCCAAGGAGCAAGAAATTGTCATCAGGACTAGCAATCCTGTGACCAACGTTTAGGAAACTTAACAACCATGATGTAGCTTCATTGTGTTTTCCAAATGGTGCCCCATCTGACCCCATTGCAACATGAAAGGTACCTTCACCTCAGAAAACCAATTTAGGAAGCCAGGTTTTCTGTCTTGCATTGTAAAATACAGAGTAGCCATCTTTACAAGGAGATCCTCAGGATCTCTACACATACAATAACTTTACTCTCTACAGTAATTTCTTCCAATTTACCAATATCCAAACTCATAATATAATCACGCAGTTTTGAATACGGCAAAATACGAGGGATGTTACAATCAAACATGAACTGCAATGCTGCTCTCCCTCCACTTAATTTGGATATTGACTGGACCTCACTTTGACGAATACACGTATACTTTCGCTTTGATAAGACACCTCCGCTATACATAATCTGAACACTTCTTATGAGATTATCTTGACTTTGTTGAAATGAGGTTACTGAACTTTTCAGAATTGAAGGAAACACTCTCCTTGTCATGAATTTAGATTGAGCTACATACGTTTTCATTTGTTGTACTGTGGTGTTTGATATTAATGTTACCCATAATCCATCCAAAGCAGCCTTGCTTGGTGTAGTAGATTGTTCTACCAAATTGCCCTTATTGGTATTAGGTGCACAGTTATGTATCAATTCGGCAGATTCAAGAGTCTCCCTTTGTCTTCTCCACTGTTCACTTCTAGACACATTCAGAGTCTCACTATCACCGTCATTTATCTTACTATCCTTATGCATCCACTTAGCTCGCTTTAGTTGCGAATTAGATGAGGTATCCATATTATGAGTTCTCTAGAAGAAAATGATCAGACCCTGTTAGAGAATGATGCTTGTCGCATACCTATTTAAGGGAAACAATCTGTAACCTTTGACTATTTTTACAATCTTTTAAATTTTCATAAGAAACATACTTTTTTGTTCACCATAGCATACAATCCTATCATTCCCTGTATTTTGTTTGCTGAAAAGCCTTTATATATTTAATGACCATGCAGTTATTGTTGACAAGTTGATTCTTGTCTGAACCTGAATTCATTTTTCACAAAACAATACTGCAGGGCTCGAAATTCTCGCCGCCCGACGCCCGTGACAAGTGAATTTTGAGTCCGGGCAAGTGAAAACAACATTCTCCCAGCCCGACGGACAAGTGAATTTCAATGAGGCCACTCTACGTACGCGCTGCCACTCTCTCTAGTTCTTTGAGTGTACATCTTTCGATTTGGCCGGCTGATAAAATAACTCTGTTCTGCTTGGTTACAAAATGGCAAAATATTGACGTCTTTGCACGCTTTTATGTTTTTTTCTTCTCATGAAATCATGTCACGATGCCTCCTCAATAGAAAACTACAGCTTTACAATAAAATGTTATAAGGTGTTGAAACAATTTACCCTCCTTCCTACAAAGTTGCAATGTATTGAACAATTTACTCTCTACAAAGTTACAAATTCCCTGGTACGTGAAGCAAACATTGTTGCTGTTCAATACTGCAATCTGGTCCCTCTCAGTCCCTCATGGACGGACCATACTACAATACATCATGGATGTATAGTGACCGTGAATACACTGAGGCTTGGCTTTGCCTGTGTGAGTCCCGCGTACCGACGTCCTTTTTAGTCCAAGTTTTACCTACATTGCTTGAATGAAAATTTGCCTGCAATTACTCAGTTTGATAGTAAAAACCATTATTTTAAAGGAAACTTTCACAAACAGAGTCAGAATACAAGGGAAAAGGAGAAAAACTTGAGGTTTTCTGAAAGGTCAAATCTGGGTCATCTTATGTGATGTCATGATGAAGACCCCTTAAGTACACAATTATGGTGCAAAAGAAACCACCTAGGGAGGTCTACTAGGTACAATCTTATGATAAAAGGTAATTTCTTGCTTTCCAATTTAATGGCATTTAGCTTGACTACCAGTTTTAAATTAAATTTTATTAACAGTTATGGCAAAGGGAAATTGTCAACAGTAGTTGCAGTAAGCATATCCATTTCAAATCATCACATTAATATTTCTGCAGATTCCTCCAGTTTAATGATGTAACAGTGAACATCACCTGACATTTCTTGATGATATCAAAATATCAAATGAAAATGTTCCTGGGCTACAATGTTATCATTATCATTAAAACTATTACTACTCTTTAAAACATTGGGAAATGAATTGAACAATATCATTGTGTCTTGTTTTAAAGGATTTTGACCTGACCCTTTTTGTCTCAAGAAAAATACTTATGCTGAAGATGCTATTGAGCCTGCTTAATCACAACTATGACACAACACCACAATACTTGTATCTACACTGTCACAATGCTACCAATACTTTCTTCTGCATAGAAAATTTGTATTTGTGTGGCTAACAAAACCTCATAAGGAGCTTGTAGTGTATATGTATGATAAGTTGTCATACTGTGAACACTGACTCAATGCTGCAGAAGTATTCTGTATCTGTGGTAATATACACTTCACATTGCTACCTGATTTTTAGAATTGCCCCCTAATTATTTCTTGTGGCAAAAGTTTACCACTAGAAATGAATAAGTATTTCAATCCCTTCAATGTCATAAAAACACAGATAATTAATGTAATAAAAACTAAACAAATATTTCTTTAATGTAAAAACTATCATGAACAACATACAAAACATCTTGATTTGTAAAATTAGAACCCTGAATGCCGAGAAAGCTGTTGCTACACTTGAGATCATAAACTGTTTAAAAGTTGCTCAAAGAGGCTACAAGAGTATTGATTTGGCTAATGAGTTGGCTAATCATTTGGTGACTTAGGGGAACCCTGCAGTTTATGCACATACCACGTGGTAGAAATAAACTAAATGATACTGAAAGTTTTAATTGGGCACAATTTGACACAACACCGTTGGCCTATATACTTACCCTTGGTGCACCTACCTGACTTGCCTATTTAACACAAGGTACCAGGTCATGATGACACACAATGACAATGTACCGGTGTTGTTTTATTGAAATACATTACATGTCCCCCCAAAATTTAATTTGTCCCCATTAAGACCTACTATGGGTCACTGTGTCCCCATGCTAGCAAAAGCTGGCTGAAACACTGTGCATGTATACGTTACATAAGATATTTTTGATACACAGACTAAGGACACAAATTTATCAGTAAGTTACAGCTACTGTTTCTTTACAATGACATGAATAAAACTGTACACATCTACTCCTTAAATCAACTGAAATTCAGGGCAAGTGAATTTTTCTTCCGGACAATGAAATTGAAAATTCACTTGCCCTATGGCAAGTGAATTTTTAAAAAAATTTTCGAGCCCTGTACTGGTTGCATACATATGGATTTTATTGATAAGCTAAATACTCAGCAAGTTATCATGCTGGGACAATTTTAAGAAGAAATTGTAATTAAGACAGAGAACAAAATTACTGATAAAATTGCCAAAATTATAGTGTAGCTATAATGTGAACTATAAAAGTCTAAGTGAGCTTCATACTGATTCTTATCAAAATCTTTACGGTATTAAACATAGCTTTTTAGCTGCTCACAGTTATTACAGAATCATTTTTAATATTCCTTGGTTTGTGTATCTTACCTTTCTATTTTTCCTGATTCTACTTTCCAATGTACAGGCTTGCTGATTGAGTCTATCAAGGGTAGACCTAGCTCTTTTAAGAAGCTTCATCCGTGCATCTATTTTTAACCTAGCCTCAACTAGCTCATGGTGCTTCTGTTTCCTCTGCCTTGCCAATAGGCCTATATTAAACCTAGCTCTCTTTGGTTTTTGCTCAGTTTCTACACCTGTCCCTTCATGATCTAGCTTATGTTTCTGTAATCCTACTGTCCTTGCTCTCTTTTTATCAGCAGCCCATTTCCCTATATCAAATCTACCTCTACAGGGAGTATTCATTGTCAGTCAGTGTTAATGAAGTGTAACCTACATGGAAGGAGAAAAACTGCATAAGCATAAACCAAAAATATCTGATGTCAGTTCTAATCGAACGTATTTATGTTTTGCTATGTGTATTATTGCCTGTATTACACAAATGACTCTCAAAGCAAAAATGTATCTGTGGCTCACAGTTGAATGAGAGTATAAATACCAGGCAGTGGATTCAAGACTAATGGTATGATGTACGGTATATGGTGCAGAATTAACCGTGTAAGATCATTTGAACACCGAGTATTGATATAACAACCGCACTCTCCTTCTCAGCAGACATTTAGAAAGTTTTCGTAAGCGTTGAGGGGAATTTCTTGTGAAAGTAATATTGGAAAACAACGTACCGCATCAAAGATCAGCAATCGCTGTCAGCAGTCGCCATGTATGAGCAAAACCACAACAAAAGACCGGCGCCAGCTGGTTAATGAATATTCATGTTGCTCGCGTGTCGTTCGCGTGTTCAGGTCAGTCACAAATATTTTCACAAAGACCCTCAGAATAGATTTGAATATGATAACATCAATTTCTCAGTCGGGTTATCGTACTGAAAGTGAATCGCTGGCATTTTCTTTCCAGTTGTGGTGATGCTCGTATCTTTCAGCATATTTGGCGCACTTTGGTCTAATTTCGCGCCATGAAGACAATAGTCCGTGGGCTAGAGGGGGTCTACGTGCACCCCCCCCACAGGATAACAAACCTGTATTTTTCAGAACCCTTGGGATCCCTAGAATACGAAATGGAATTTTAACAGGAAAAATATAGGGACGCAATAGCTGTTATGGTCATGTTTTGAAGGGTACCGCAAAATCACGATTTTCCAAGCCAAATGCATTTTCGTCAAATCTGTCTTCTTGTAAGTCATGTGCTGAGCTCATTTTTTAATATAACCTCACTTGTTTGGTATCATTAGAAAGGGAATTTATTCCTCTTTAAGATGACATATTGCATTATGCAATATCTTCTACAGTTTTTGTCAAATATAACCAAAACTTACCCTTACCCCAAAATTTAACATTGCAAATTACAGTAAAACTCAAATTCTACCAATTTTTTAGCTGGCATAATAAAATATGCATTGCTTTGTCTGAAATCTGTTTATTTGATACAGGGACATGTCAGAAATATGAAATAGACTTTTAACAGAAAAAAATTGGGAATCTACAGCTGTAACAGTCATATTTTGAAGGGTACCGCAAAATAACAGTGTTGCAGATTTGCATGCATTTTTGTTAAAACTGTCTTCTTATAAGTTATCTGCTGAGCTTGTTTTTGGATATAACCTGGCTTGTTAGGTATCATTAGAAAGATAATTTACTAATCTTTGAAATGACATATTGTAACATGCAATATCGTGTGTATTTTTCATGATATATAACCAAACTTACCCAATACCCCAAAGTTTACATTGAAAATTTCAGTCATAGCTAAAACCAAATTCTACCATTTTTTTAGCTTGACACAAAAAATATGGCCGTTTTTGCTATTAAATCTGTTTTATTTGGTACAGAGATATATCAGAAACATGAAATAGACTTTTAACAGAAAAAATATTGGGAATCTACAGCTGTAACAGTCATATTTTGAAGGGTACCGCAAAATCATAGTGTAGCAGATTTGCATGCATTTTTGTTTAATTTGTCTTCCTATAAGTTATTTGCCGAGCTTGTTTTTGGATATAACCTGGCTTGTTAGGTATCATTAGAAAGATAATTTACTAATCTTTGAAATGACATATTGTAACATGCAATATCGTGTGTAGTTTTCATGATATATAACCAAAACTTACCCCATACCCCAAAGTTTACATTGAAAATTTCAGTCATAGCTAAAACCAAATTCTACCATTTTTTTTAGCTTGACACAAAAAATCTGGCCGTTTTTGCTATGAAATCTATTTTATTTGGTACAGAGATATATCAGAAACATGAAATAGACTTTTAACAGAAAAAATATTGGGAATCTACAGCTGTAACAGTCATATTTTGAAGGGTACCGCAAAATCATAGTGTAGCAGATTTGCATGCATTTTTGTTTAATTTGTCTTCCTATAAGTTATCTGCTGAGCTTGTTTTTGAATATAACCTGGCTTGTTAGGTATCATTAGAAAGATAATTTACTAATGTTTAGAATGACATATTGTAACATGCAATATCGTGTGTAGTTTTCATGATATATAACCAAAACTTACCCCATACCCCAAAGTTTACATTGAAAATTTCAGTCATAGCTAAAACCAAATTCTACCATTTTTTTAGCTTGACACAAAAAATATGGCCGTTTTTGCTATGAAATCTGTTTTTATTTGGTACAGGAACATGTCAGAAATATGAAATAGACTTTTAACAGAAAAAATATTGGGAATCTACAGCTGTAACAGTCATATTTTGAAGGGTACCGCAAAATAACAGTGTTGCTGATTTGCATGCATTTTTGTTAAAGCTGTCTTCTTATAAGTTATCTGCTGAGCTTGTTTTTGGATATAACCTGGCTTGTTAGGTATCATTAGAAAGATAATTTACTAATCTTTCAAATGACATATTGTAACATGCAATATCTTCTGTAGTTTTCATGATATGTAACCAAAACTTACCCCATACCCCAAAGTTTACATTGAAAATTTCAGTCATAGTTTAAACCAAATTCTACCATTTTTTTAGCTTGACACAGAAAATCTGGCCGTTTTTGCTATGAAATCTATTTTATTTGGTACAGGGACATGTCATAAATATGAAATAGACTTTTAACAGAAAAAATATTGGGAATCTACAGCTGTAACAGTCATATTTTGAAGGGTACCGCAAAGTAACAGTGTTGCAGATTTGCATGCATTTTTGTTAAAACTGTCTTCCTATAAGTTATCTGCTGAGCTTGTTTTTGAATATAACCTGGCTTGTTAGGTATCATTAGTAAGATTATTTACTAGTCTTTAAAATGACATATTGTAACATGCAATATCTTGTACAGATTTTTATGAAATATGACCAAAACTTACCCCATACCCCAAAATTTACATCGAAAACTACTGTCATAGCTACTGTCAAATTCAAGCAATTTTTTACGCAGACATAAAAAATTAGACAATTTTTGTATGAAATCTGTTTTATTTTGTATTTTGCCATATCAGAAATATGAAATGAACTTTTAACAGAAAAAATATTAGGATTCTATAGCTGTAACAGCTGTATTTTTAAGGGTACAGCAAAATCTCAGTATTCCTGATTCGTATGCGTTTTTGTTAAATCTGTCATCTTATAAGTCGTCTACTAAGCTTGTTATTGATTATAACTGGGTTTGTTTAGTATCATTGAAAAGGTAATTGAATATTCTTTACAATGACATATTGTAACAGGCAATATCTTGTATATTTTTCATGGAATATGACCAAAACGTACCCCATACCCCAAGGTTTATATTGAAAGTACTGTCATAGATAACGTGATCAAATTCCGTGAATTTTTAGCTAGACATGATAAAATAGCTCTGTTTCGGTATTAAATCTGTTGTATATGGTACTGGGTCATGTCAGAAATGTGAAATAGACTTTTAACAGAAAAAATATTTGGACTGTATGGTTGTAACAGCCATATTTTGAAGGGAAATGCAAAATCGCAGTACCGCAAACTGGCACCTTTTTTGTTAAATTCTTCTTCTTGTAAGTCATCTGCTGAACTTATTTTGTGACACAACCTGGCTTGTGAGGTATCATTAGTAGGGCAATTTATTTTTCTTTAAGATGACATATTGTCATATACAATGTCATTCATAGTTTTCCTGGAATATGGTCAAATTTACCCCATACCCAAAAAGTTCAAATCGCAAATTACGGCTTATCTTAAATTCTACCATTTTTGCTGCACATAATACAAAAGGCAATTCTTGTTTAAAATCTGATTTATTTGTTACAAAAGTATGTCACAAGTATAAAATTAACTTATAACGGGAAGATGATACAATTTAGTAGCCATTTGGATCATTTTTGGAGGGGAACCCATATATTGCAAATGTATGTGTTTCGGCAAATTTGCCCTGATACCTGGGTACCATTCCAAATATGATCCAAAAGGCTACAAAATCATATTATGTTCCTGTTAAAAGTTAGTTTCATATTTGTGACATACTTTTTTAACAAACTCACAGATTTCATAGATTGCATACAAGCATTGCCTTTGGTATATAAAGTTAATAAATTGTAAAAAAAGGTAGAGTTTCAGATTTGCAGTAATTTGCTGTGTAAACCTTGGGGTATGGGGTAAGTTTTGGTCCTATTTCATTAAACCTAAACAAGACATTGCATATTACGATATGTCATTTTAAAGACTAGTAAATTACCTTTCTATTGATACCTAACAAGCCAGGTTATGTCAAAATCAAGCTCAGCAGATGACTTATAAGAACGACACATTTAACAAAAAGCAAGCGAGTTGGCAATACTGTGATTTTGCGAGACCCTTCAAAATATGACTGTTACAGCTGTAGAGTCCCAATATATTTTCTGTTAAAAGTCTATTTCATATTTCTGACATTCCTCAGTACCAAATAAAAAGATTTCATATAAAGCATTGCCTTATTTGTTATGTCAAGCTAAAAAATGGTAGAATTTGGTTTTAGCTATGACTGCATTTTTCAATGTAAACTTTGGGGTATGGGGTAAGTTTTGGTTATATATCATGAAAACTACACACGATATTGCATGTTACAATATCTCATTCTAAAGATTAGTAAATTATCATTCTAATGATACCTAACAAGCCAGGTTATTCAAAAACTAGCTCAGCAGATAACTTATAGGAAGACAAATTAAACAAAAATGCATGCAAATCTGCAACACTGTTACTTTGCGGTACCCTTCAAAATATGACTGTTACAGCTGTAGATTCCCAATATTTTTTCTGTTAAAAGTCTATTTCATATTTATGACATGTCCCTGTACCAAATAAAATAGATTTCATAGCAAAAACGGCCAGATTTTCTGTGTCAAGCTAAAAAAATGGTAGAATTTGGTTTTAGCTATGACTGAAATTTTCAATGTAAACTTTGGGGTATGGGGTAAGTTTTGGTTATATATCATGAACACTACACAAGATATTGCATGTTACAATATGTCATTCTAAAGATTAGTAATAATCTTTCTAATGATACCTAACAAGCCAGGTTATATCCAAAAACAAGCTCAGCAGATAACTTATAGGAAGACAAATTAAACAAAAATGCATGCAAATCTGCTACACTATGATTTTGCGGTACCCTTCAAAATATGACTGTTACAGCTGTAGATTCCCATATTTTTTCTGTTAAAAGTCTGTTTCATGTTTCTGATATATCTCTGTACCAAATAAAACAGATTTAATAGCAAAAACGGCCATATTTTTGTGTCAAGCTAAAAAATGGTAGAATTTGGTTTTAGCTATGACTGAAATTTTCAATGTAAACTTTGGGGTATGGGGTAAGTTTTGGTTATATATCATGAAAACTACACACGATATTGCATGTTACAATATGTCATTTCAAAGATTAGTAAATTATCTTTTAATGATACCTAACAAGCCAGGTTATATCCAAAAACTAGCTCAGCAGATAACTTATAGGAAGACAAATTAAACAAAAATGCATGCAAATCTGCAACACTGTTACTTTGCGGTACCCTTCAAAATATGACTGTTACAGCTGTAGATTGCCAATATTTTTTTCTGTTAAAGTCTATTTCATATTTCTGACATGTCCCTGTACCAAATAAAACAGATTTCATAGCAAAAACGGCCAGATTTTTGTGTCAAGCTAAAAAAATGGTAGAATTTGGTTTTAGCTATTACTGAAATTTTCAATGTAAACTTTGGGGTATGGGGTAAGTTTTGGTTACATATCATGAAAACTACACACGATATTGCATGTTACAATATGTCATTTCAAAGATTAGTAAATTATCTTTCTAATGATACCTAACAAGCCAGGTTATATCCAAAAACAAGCTCAGCAGATAACTTATAAGAAGACAGTTTTAACAAAAATGCATGCAAATCTGCAACACTGTTATTTTGCGGTACCCTTCAAAATATGACTGTTACAGCTGTAGATTCCCAATATTTTTTCTGTTAAAAGTCTATTTCATATTTCTGACATGTTCCTGTATCAAATAAAACAGATTTCAGACAAAGCAATGCATATTTTATTATGCCCAGCTAAAAAATTGGTAGAATTTGAGTTTTACTGTAATTTGCAATGTTAAATTTTGGGGTAAGGGGTAAGTTTTGGTTATATTTGACAAAAACTGTAGAAGATATTGCATAATGCAATATGTCATCTTAAAGAGGAATAAATTCCCTTTCTAATGATACCAAACAAGTGAGGTTATGTTAAAAAATGAGCTCAGCACATGACTTACAAGAAGACAGATTGACGAAAATGCATTTGGCTTGGAAAATCGTGATTTTGCGGTACCCTTCAAAATATGACTGTTACAGCTGTAGATTCCCAATATTTTTTTCTGTTAAAAGTCTATTTCATATTTCTGACATGTCCCTGTACCAAATAAAACAGATTTCATAGCAAAAACGGCCAGATTTTTTGTGTCAAGCTAAAAAAATGTAGAATTTGGTTTTAGCTATGACTGAAATTTTCAATGTAAACTTTGGGGTATGGGGTAAGTTTTGGTTACATATCATGAAAACTACACACGATATTGCATGTTACAATATGTCATTTCAAAGATTAGTAAATTATCTTTCTAATGATACCTAACAAGCCAGGTTATATCCAAAAACAAGCTCAGCAGATAACTTATAAGAAGACAGTTTTAACAAAAATGCATGCAAATCTGCAACACTGTTATTTTGCGGTACCCTTCAAAATATGACTGTTACAGCTGTAGATTCCCAATATTTTTTCTGTTAAAAGTCTATTTCATATTTCTGACAGTTCCTGTATCAAATAAAACAGATTTCAGACAAAGCAATGCATATTTTATTATGCCCAGCTAAAAAATTGGTAGAATTTGAGTTTTACTGTAATTTGCAATGTTAAATTTTGGGGTAAGGGTAAGTTTTGGTTATATTTGACAAAAACTGTAGAAGATATTGCATAATGCAATATGTCATCTTAAAGAGGAATAAATTCCCTTTCTAATGATACCAAACAAGTGAGGTTATATTAAAAAATGAGCTCAGCACATGACTTACAAGAAGACAGATTTGACGAAAATGCATTTGGCTTGGAAAATCGTGATTTTGCGGTACCCTTCAAAACATGACCATAACAGCTATTGCGTCCCTATATTTTTCCTGTTAAAATTCCATTTCGTATTCTAGGGATCCCAAGGGTTCTGAAAAATACAGGTTTGTTATCCTGTGGGGGGGGTGCACGTAGACCCCCTCTAGCCCACGGACTACAATGGGCTGGCTGGATACGACATGTTGGGGAGCAACTCAACATTGTATCCAATTTTGATGAAAAGAATATCGATCGATAACGTTTACCGCAGATTACAGCGGAGACTCTGCAAACATTCACCCCTGCTCGGTGTTATTTTTCAAATTTATTACAATTTTCATCGTTCATATTTGCCCACAGTTGGCATAAAAGACTACAAGGTGACCGGTATTTGCCCAGTACAACTGAAGAGGCACTTACTTATTAAACTGCGTCAATCGAAGACCAAATTTCTGCGTATGTAAATATCGTCAGCTCGCCATGAACGGCGTATTTCAGGGATCAGAATAAACAAACTGTGAATAAAACAAGTTTCGTGAAGAAATTCAAAAATCTAAAACGATAGGAATTTTGTATATTAATCAAAGGACCATTCTGCCAATTTTCACCATCATTGGTTTTGAATTGAGGAATTTGAACCGGCGAGAAGTGTGCAGCCTCTGCAGTAGATTAGACGCCATTGTTTTCTATGGAAAATCGAGCTCAGCGGCCACGTCGTAAAATGAAAATTACACCTGAAAAACACCGTTGGTTTAACTTTTTTATTTCGCTGTTATTTCTAACAATATTTGAGAGTGCACATCTCATGAAGGTTAATTAAAACTCTATCGTTTTATTTTTTTGAGTTTTCCTCTTGTTTTTATAAAATGACGAGTTTACGGTCGCTTGCTCAGTCGACTGAGTTTTCACCTGTTTTTGTATATGAATATTATCGCTCGGGTTTTATAAGAATTCCTCCATAAAATTATTGCCACAATATCAAAATGGAAAGGGTAACATAAAAGGAAATGGAATGTGCAAGTCTTTCATCAATATTTAGCTTTGCAGCGAGGGAATTCGGCGATATTTTCAACACGGCGAGGAAGATTGAGTTGACTCCCTTTACGCGTACTCGACGTATGTGTGGCGAAAAGTTGACACGCTAATACGAAACAAAATGGGGTGCCTTTGGCCCCGCAGTGTTAAGTGTTTCGAAAATGGTAAGCGCATCCTGCCCCACATGTGGCACCCGCCATATATCAATCTATAAGTCAGATAGGTAGTGGTCACTAACTAAGGCTTAATGTCACCGAAATAAATATTCAGATCAATGCAACACAATGCATATAACTTCTTTTAAGTTTTCATTTCCATTCTATACTTTAAATAAAAAGTTTCCACATTTTACTTTAGAAAACAATGTTCACTTTCATTTTTACAGCAATAAACACAACTTTTTGCTTTACAAATATTGCCTTCTTTCATTTTTACTACCATTGTGCCAAACTTTTTCAGTCACCTATGACATCAATATTAGCTTATTCAAATCATTTTTCACCATTCTTCGCTTCTATGTCAACAACAAACCTAATACGCTGATAATTACTGCCAAATTTACATATTTACTACGTTTTGCTATTATTACAATAATCTAAACAAAATCATTTTTGCCCAGTTCAAGTTCAATATCTCAAACACTTTTGTCATTTTTTCCCTCATTGTCATCCACTTAACTATCACAGTGGAGCTATATTGGCCACTAGGCCGCTTGTTAATCATAACTGATGTTTTGGGTGACCTCAAGTGATTACAATATTTCCCCCAATTCAATCATGTTGTGTTAAACTATGGCATTTTGGATCCCAACATCTGTCTGAGAAACATCACATGAATTCAAATCAGTTTGAAACAAAAGGCTAGATGGTTCTTGTCTGTGTGATTCTTCCCCTAATTTCTTTAACCCTTTTTCTTTATCGACAAACCCTCCATATATCAAAAGAGTTTGATCTTGTTTAAAGAAAAGAGCAGCATGACTGGAAATATGAATTGGTCGCACATCAACATTTACAACATGTGACAAAAATAATATCATCTAACTTAAAAATGAAAATATCACAAAGAGGATATCTGTAATTTTGACAATTCTCACTTAAATGTAACCCTCCAACGAAAGCAAGACTCTCATTTATCTTAATTGGAACATGAGTGAAAGCATCGTGCTTCGAGAGTCACATCAGAAATCACAGACCACTCCTTTGAAGACGGTTTGAAAATGAAGAATTGTTGTCAGTTGTGTAACTGTAAGTTCCTAACATTTTGCCGACCATAGGTCTACCAACGGACTCACAATATGCATCGTATATCCACCAAAAAGGACAGCCATGTCATCAGATATTAAGTCAAGCGTATCTCCTCCCCTCGCTTCAGGTATGAAACCATTCTGCGAATGTTTTCGGTAGAGGATTGTGTTGCCTTTCCACTTCATGGTTGATTTTGAAATATGTAGATAGTAAACATCAGGGGTTACTTTCTACGAATCGAGATACCTTCCACCATACAGCAAGAACTCTGAATTACCCAACTTCAATAAGCTGGCATCAGTTACCTCAGTGAGTGATGATCCTGTACTCACGGTGAGACCAGATATGAACTGAAAATGCTCACGTGTTTCATAATATTGCATTTATGTGCAAGTTTGAACCTTTGCTACATGCTTTGCTACATTTAAAGTGTTATGATCAACACAATGAATTTCACCACAGATCAATTCTAAAGGTCATTAAGTATTCAAATATGTAATTAGCTGAAATAAAAATAATTAATTTCTTTGAGTACTGTCATTGTATCACAATATAGCATGTGTAATTACCTTTGGTCAAGTCCTTCAAGCTCTATATGCCAAACCGTGAAAGCTTGTTAGCTATTTATGCAAATTATGAATTAGCTGACATGAAAATGCAAAATGACTTTCAATACTGTTATAACCTGGTATAATGATCAATGTACACAGCATGTTTCGCCAAATTTTATCAAGTAAATGCCAGTATATATCCCTAATTTGGAAGGTTCATTAAATATGCATATTGGGAATTGGCTGAAAAAAATGTCAATGACTTTCAATAATCTTGTATCATAGTATCTTTAATGTACATAGCAAGTTTTGCCAACTTTGGTCAAGTCAAAACAGATAAATATCGCTAATAAATGCGGGATATCGGACCGCAGGCGGGCGAAGATTGCATTATAAGCGCGCCAACCCAAACTCACTGCATGGACATCACATTACGAAATCGAAGTCCAAAGTCAACTACGTCATTGTTAGAATAAGAGAGGTTTTCCATCACACGGGAGCATACCACCACAAATTTTGCACAGATGGCGTTGCACTGGCATTGAAAAAGGGTGCATGGGAGCATGGGAACGCGGGCAGTTTCCCTCGCTATGGGTAGGAAATGCATTGAGCAAGACACACTTCCGGGTTCGCAAAAAAACGAGGATCCCATTTACGGGGCGCTCAAATATAACTATTTGCTGTGATACATAGCAGAGGCGTATATGTTTGTGATGCTGAGAATAACATCAGTAAATAAATGACGGGTTTTAAAAGTTGACGTTTTTTGCGATGAAACAGACTTCTGAAGGTAGCTCGCTTGGGGAACACGTCATCCCGGCCGCTGTCCGCTTTGACCCAGTAATTCACACTGGTTTTGGTCGGCCCCAGGTACCCAAGTCACTTCGACCCCGTCACACTTTTGCCTACATGTCCACGGAGACGATTCAACATGTTCCACAACAAAGCCAAGACAAAAATTGAAAATATCAATAAAATGGCTTCACAAAGGCTGAAATACACGATACTCGATGAAGTATGAAGTTTATGAAATGAAATCAAAATTGACAACACAAGTGTTTGTCTCGGGTAATACCACTTGAAGTTGAACTATTCTTGACCGCGGAGTGACGTCACTTTCACCTCACGCACGCGAGTGAGGTGAAATGGGATTTGACTTCACAGGACAATGAACAATGCAGAAATTATGTGACAAAGTACAGAACTTAGTGTTTATCATTGACATGATGTTGAAACTTTGAATACTGCTGTAAATGTTGAAAAATCCACACTTCAATATTTTGTTCTCTCGGCAGTGTGACGCAAAAATGACGTAAAAATCCGCCAGTTCCCGGATGTCCGCGGTCAAGAATTCTACAGACTGTTTTTTCCATACAGTGCAGTATTTGTCAGTGACAAATTAATCTTTGCAATACATTTTTTGCGATGAGCTGGAAATTGATTAATATCGAGTTAATGTACATAAATATTCCGTTATTTACTGGGACACGTTTATTTTCTCGATCCGCTATCTGCGGACTACGTGCTGAAGTACATTGACTGTTCATGTCAACGATCGTTTCTCCCTCTGCAGAGTTTCTGTATCCCGTTCAACAACGCTGTACCTCGATCACACGATAGTGACGCTTTGTAGCTGTGCAGTATTGAAACTTATCATAAAATGGCCACCTCGTCTAACAGTAACACGTATTGTCGGGATTATCGTACGGAAAAAAGACTGCAAAAGTAAGACTTATGAATCTTCATCAGAATTGAACACATCATGATTGTACACGAGTATCAACCGTGAATGCACGTTGAGCTCGGCAGTTACACAAGCATGGTACGCTACATGCATAGCCCTACGAGTATGGCGACAGTGTCCGGCTTTGGCTACGCCGGGGCTACGCCGCCTACCGGAGGTGGGAGGCGGCGTAGCCAAAGCCGGACACTCTCGCCATACTCGTAGGGCTAGCTACATGCACTGCCGCGATGCCGATCGTATGCATTCCAAGGCCTATCCCGGAATTTGTTTCACAAACAACCTCAAAGGAGAGCAAACATACTTCTATGGACAATGACGAATACGTTTCTTGGCGAAGCAAAATCAAAACAGTGCAGAAGTACATGAAGTAGGTCATGGCCTTGGACTCTGTGCACGAACCTGATTGGACACTTCAATACCTTTGACCCAAAGTTATTATTCATCAGCACTTCCATGCCATGAGGCTAGGTAGAGAACGTATTAGCCCTGCGTACGATGCTGTGTGTTCCGCTGCAGCTAATAGCCCCGCTCACCACAGCCCTGCAAAGACCCGTACGTAGAGTTGGTGACTTCAAATCCATTTTTTGACTTGACGTAAAAAGCCAAATTACTGCCGAAATTCAGCGTTCTTGGGCCCAAGTCGTATCCCTGCCTACCTCAGCTACTCGATCGCTTCCAAAATGCCAGTCTTTTATTCTTTTTTCGTAAATAACCGTCGATGTCGGCAACTCTCTCGCTAGCCCTGCGTACGTACGCAGTGTACGCTGTGTGTTAGGAACGCACACAGTGAATGCACAGCGTACACTGCGTACGTACGCAGGGCTAGCGAGAGAGTTGCCGACATCGACGGTTATTTACGAAAAAGAATAAAAGACTGGCATTTTTGGAAGCGATCGAGTAGCTGAGGTAGGCAGGGATACGACTTGGGCCCAAGAACGCTGAATTTCGGCAGTAATTTGGCTTTTTACGTCAAGTCCAAAATGGATTTGAAGTCACCAACTCTACGTACGGGTCTTTGCAGGGCTGTGGTGAGCGGGCTATTAGCTGTAGCGGAACACACAGCATCGTACGCAGGGCTAAGAACGTATGTACTCATTTCTGGCGATCGAGCAGCGAGGGAAACAATCAATTACCAAGGATAAAGCTAATTTGCTAAACGATATTTTATCTTGAATAGTGAGTTGAATGAGTAATAAAATATCATTTTTTAATGTTCAATACGAGGTTGAAACACGGAGGGACCGTGGTTGAAACCAGTGCTATCCAGCTGTAGCCAACCTGGACAAGCACATTTCACAGCGCCCTCAAACAGTCGATTGTTTTCACTTGTCATACGCGGCGTAACAGAAAAATTAAAACTTTCATAACTTCATTAATATCCAAGCCACGCCCACCAAAACCTTTTCAGTTCTAGCCATTTGAATTCTGAAGATGTCTACCAAATTTGACTGAAATACGTTCAGCCGTTTTTGAGAAAATGGACCAACAGACAGACAGACAGACAGACAGACACACAGACACACAGACAGACAGACATCGCTGCGACATATGCTCACGTGTTCACACGTGAGCAAACAAGCACGTTGCTTACATTAAAACTGCTGCTCTGTGTTACTGTTAGTTCGAACGCAAATGGCTCTTTTGTTGAAGTATGCCAGGAAGCCTGGTTCTTGCTCTGGGCTCCCCCGAGACACAAAAACACATTATCGTGAGAGTTGCTGCTGCATGGCCTTCTGGGGGTATATATGTGCCCTCTTTTACATCTCTAAGACTTTGTTTCTTTGTCTGTCGCCAGCCAGTACTCAAGTCACTTCCTATCTCGTACGCGATCCACTCGGTGGCAGCCATATTGGACATGATAGAATCGACGCATCCTTTTAGGTTGTCTACTTCGTCCTGATTTGTCGAAAGTTGTAGAGCGCTGCCCACGTCGCGCCGGTTCCTAGGTGACGATGCAAATCACCACTGAACATTCTGTCTACGCGCATGCCGCCACATCATGCACTCTCGGACCAGAGTTCTTATCGCGCATTTGCTAAATTTTGACAGCATAACTTTGTATTCGAATCAGCAATGTTCTCATCAAACAACACTTACGAAGCAATCACTCTGAAAATCATTATTTTATTCATCGTCATGGAATTTACGACAAGTTACGCCAATCGTAAGTGGATAGACACTAGATTGTACTGTGATGCATTTTTCGAGAGAATGACGCGAATTTACGTCTCAGAATATTTAATCATGTTTGTGTAAGCTGCATGCACGATGAATGTGTGCAATGATACTTCAGATTGGCGTCTTCAGCTAACATTTTACTGATTTGTTTTAATTAAATACCAAATTACTCGTATGAATGTCAATTTAGTCATCATGATGCATGCTGTTGACGACCTCCATATTACCGATTTCAAATCATGTTCCATGATGATCTTACGTACATTGCGTGGGTAGTATACAAAATATATCGTACATGTCATCCTGAACAAGTATTGTCGTTTGTAATGCTATGGTTGACCGTTTCGATCAGGTGTCATGTTAGGGTATAGCTATTCTTAGGAAATTATCAACGCATTCCCAGAACCTTGTGTAATAGTTTGTTGTTTTTTCCGAAATTCATTTTTCTAAGCTAAGCCAAACGATAACGAACCAGCAATCAGTCTCATAATGCCGAAAGAACCGTGGCCCCGGCCGGCGATTTGTGTGCGCCCAGTTGAAAGTACATTGACATTATGCTGTTTGACTTCCTGTGAAAGTAACTTTCTCTTTTTCAAATAATCAACTCGTTGTATCTTTCGGGGAGTAAATATTTTGTTTTCAAATTTCCAAATTCGGCATTTTCGAAAAAACAGTTTGGCTTTTACTTTAGGGTCATTGAACTGGTTCATTAGTTGTTAGGGATGGCCACAGGTAGGTGCGTGGAGTTGCCGTGAAGTATACATTCTCTCTAGTATGTTAGCCCTGCGTACAGGTCTGGAACACACAGACCTGTACGCAGGGCTATCTAGTATGTATATACTACACTGGCAACTACACTGGCAACTCCAAGCACCTGTAGGGACGGCAGGGTCTTCAGTGTGTGTCATAAGTGATACTGTAATTCTGTAAGGGATGGACCATTAGACCTTGGGAGGGGGGGTGGTCACAATGAAATTGTGAAAATTTTTTTTTTACTATTGTAAATTTCTGAAATTTTTTTTTTCCAATTGAGATTAGCTGTGCAATTTTTTTTTTCAGAGTACATTTTCAGATTTATAATTTTTTTTAGTTCGTCGCTGTCTGAAGATAAAGAGGGCAAAGATGTGGTGCCAAGCACCACAAGCGGCCACGCAAGCGGTCACGGGGGGGGGGGGGGGGAGGTCAGGAGAGGGGTGTCCCCCTGCTGCTGTTGGAGCTTTTGAAAAATAGAGATTACAATGGTGTTATTTGGTGGCACTTGGGGAGTATTTTCGCGGGGGAGGTCAGGAGGGGTGTCCCCCTCCTGCTGTTGGAGCTTTTGAAAAATAGAGATTACAATGGTGTTATTTGGTGGCACTTTGGGAGTATTTTTGCGGGGGGTGGTCAGGAGGGGTGTCCCCCTCCTGCCGTTGGAGCTTTTGAAAAATAGAGATTAAAATGGCGTTATTTAGTGGCACTTGGGGAGTATTTTTGAGGGGGAGGTCAGGAGGGGGGTGTCCCCCTCCTGCTGTTGGAGCTTTTGAAAAATAGAGATAAAAATGGTGTTATTTGGTGGCACTCGGGAGCATTTTTTCGGATTACACATCTTCCTCTGAAACATGGTCTTCTTGCTCCTCAGTAGCTTCCTATAGTTTTGAAAATTGACTATTTTGGTTTCCTGGCTTCCCTTTCTACTGCGTGGATAAATGGCTTACATTCACCCCACCAAACATCATGCATATCTCATGATTTACAATTGATTTTGACAAGCTGAGAAGCAAAATAAGCTAAATAATATGGTTAAATTTGCATATTTGTGTTTTTAGAGCAATTGTTGCCCTTTTTTGATCAAAACATCTATTTCTCTGTAGCAGCATGTCCAAATTGATTGGATGTGTATTGATGTGTTGAAATTTCAATATTTGTCTTTTTAGGGCAATTTATGCCATTCATGGTCAAAACATCTGTATTCTCTGAAAGGGCTTGTCCAATTTCTTTGAAATTTGCTACACAAAAACGATTATTCATGCAGATTTATTCAGTATTTGCTATCGAGAAACTTTCAAAGTTCAACCCTTTTGTGTGTTTTTTGTGTTGGGATTTGTTGGATAGATGGCATTCCACGTAGTGTATTGTTGAATGTTAAAACATGTGTTTGCTGTTGTTTTTGAGGCTGTTTTTTGAGAAAAAAGAATTGAAATGCCTTTTTAAAAGCAAAATAATACATAATGACTTGATATGTTGTTTTATCATTATTGACGTGTTTCTACTTGTTCACCCATTCTTGCATTCATCATTGCAATAAAATGCTGTGAAAAAAATGAAACTGATGTGGCCTGCATCTGTTTACCTTGATCTTAAAACGCAAATACAACTTTCTGTCTTGACAACCATACCATAGTTTCAATGTTCTACCTAGTGTACCTGCTTGGTTTGTACGCAGGAAACAAGTAGAAAACAGGTTCTATAATTTCATAATTTTCAAGTGATCAGAATACAAAAGTCCTGAAAAGATAAGATAATCACAACTTCCAGTATAAGGGATACAGTCACTCTAAATGTATAAATTAAAATTAAAAATGTGCCGGGAGGATGTACTAAAAAATACAGAAAGTTGCTTTCTGTCGGTAAAATCTAAAAAAAATTCAAAATTTTAAAGACTTTTGCAGATTTTTTTTTACGCCTTTGTCTTCTTATTTATTTTTTTTTTATTTTGCAAACTAGTTTGAAGATTTTTTTTTTCCTAACTTTCTGCTCTGAAAATTTTTTTTTTTCTGTTTTTGACCACCCCCCTCCCAAGATCTAATGGTCCGTCCCTAAAGGGATACATTTGTCGGAACCGCACTAAAAGGTTGTATGGGACCCACATGACCTATGTAAACACCGTATCCAAGGTACGATGGTGATTGCTGAAAGTAAAACACGTCTGTCATAATCCACATCGTATAATTCAAATGTTGCAGCCAAGAATAGTATGGTGATGAGGTGTATCAAGATATTGTGCACGAAATACTTTGAAAACGAGAAACTTGCACGGCGCAGTTCCGACTACCATTTCCCTTTCAGACACTTAGACTTTGTTATTCTACAAATACACAATATCTTGTGCTGATGATTCTTTTGTGCATTTCACTGCAAAGTTCTTTAATAAGTTGATGACATTTTAAAAAATGTAATTTTAAGAAGAGTTGTTTCATCTCTTTCTTGTGAACTTTTTCAACATTGTAATTCTTTCTTTGTATTTCTTTGTATGCCAATGTTATATGTGTATATGGCTAAATAAGTGAATAAATAGTTGTTTCATAGGGGGAGTCAGCCTGGTTTTTACTTTGGTGATTGGGGTTACCATATTTTTGAAATGCAATTGGGGGGGGGGGGTGTGTGTTTGAGTTACAAAACATCAGAATTCCATCATTCAGTTGAAATTTTTGGTGCAGAACTTTAATATATCAGACATATATTTTTCACCACGCCCTTTGGCATGTTACTTTAATGTGTCAGATGTATATCAGAGATATTTGTTTTCCTAAGTACAGATTTCTAATCATTATGAAATCTGCAGTTCCTATGACAAGCATGACAAATTTCTGACCATTTTCCGTTTTTTCTATGAGAAATCAGTATAAAAAAGCTGTAATATTTCACAGTACATTTGATACTGTGACCTATTTCAGAAAGAGAAAAATTACAAGATAATTTTCATATTTTTGTAATTAAATTTATGGCTGGCAACAGTGTAAGTACCCACAGAAAATTTTGATTTACTGTTGTTCTCTCTTGGATATCAATCATAAACATCCATTTATGTACTACAGTTCTGGACATCTGGTTATGCATAGAAAGTGTGAAATGCATTCACAGCTCATTCAAAATATATTACACCTGACATGTCAACAATTATTTATATATATATATATATATATATATATATATATATATATATATATATATATATATATATATATATATATATATATATAATATATATATATATATATATATTATATAACCTAGAAAGTTTGGAAATCTTCACAGTGTAAAACAGTGCTCAATACCAGTCTGGCAGAGCAATTCACATGTCTCCTCTGTAGCGATCACCAGATACAAAGGACAAATGTAGCATGACACTCTGAGTAATGTCTAAGTCTTGTGGAACTTATCAATTTTGACCACATACACACACACACACACACACACACACACATATATATATATATATATATATATATATATATATTATATATATATATATATATATACACTAAAAACCTGTCTAAACTGAACCATACAGGGACTGAGAAATATATGGTCCAGTTTTGAGAGGTGTTTGGTTTATAGAGAGGTCTGTTTAACATAAAGTTCTTTTGGAATAGGACTGGGAAAAGGGTTCAGTTTAGACAGGTTTCTGGTTTAGACAGGGTTCGGTTTTGACAGGTTTCACATGGTATATATATGGAAGGCACCACCAATTAAGATCTCATTACAAAAGCGTACATGAGGTCAAAACTTTATGTACAGTACATATTCAGTCATTTATGGTGATATGCCTTAACAAAACTACTCTTTTTGTACAGACCATAGATTACATAGATAGATATTTATTATAGTGACTAGTGACATTACGCCAAGCCTCAACGGGCTTACTAGTCACTTTTAGAAAGTGTTACATTTTCATATGAGGGACTATGCCCTAATACATGAGAAAAGAAAACATTACAAAGACTTCATAAATGTCCCCCTCAATATCTGGCTGCAAGAAGAGTTGAAGTTGTGTCTAGTTGAATAGTATTTCAGCATTATTCAAGAAGTAAAACAACACAAATTGTGTCAATCCACTTTTCATATGAAACAAATTTCATATAAAAAGCTAAACAAAGAGTGATTTGTCCCTTTAATAATTTTGGAAGCAGGACAGCACATCAATACATGTTACTCAAAACAAAAATGCTGATTTAAGGTATACTAGCTGTCCCCTGTTCCAATTTTGCCACAGTTACCATGGAAAGAGAAAATCTAACCAATCACAAATTGTAAGTGCGGGTGGCGGCTCGCCCTCACATTGGCATTTTGAATACCAAGGAACGCCCCTTTGACCATAATATGGGCATATTTAGATAACAGGTGACTGTATGCCTTTAATGCACCACAATACAGAGTACATGGACCTTTCCTTGTGGAGGATTATTGGTAAATCATTTTATTTTCAATTTTTTCCAATAACAGAGATCAGCACCATCCATCAAACAAAGTATGATACCTACAGATATAACTAAACTTTTCAGGAAAGAAGTGACTCAAGGTGAAAGAAGGAAACCTAGTAGTTCTGGGAAAATGGTTGCTGGGCGGGAAACAACAATCATAACTTCTGGTAAACCAGTTATTCATGGTTCAGAATTTTTACATTCTAAAGGAGGGACTTTGGAATAAAAGTTGTACCATTTCCAATGACAGACCTATAGTTAGAAAGCAGAGTCTTGAAGATCTTCCAAATTCAGCAAGGATAAACAAGCGGCTAGGCCAGAAATGGTGCCAAATTCTTGTAAACATTTCATCCAGCAAGATTCAAAATTGTTGCATTCTGAGGATGCTGTTTCGTGCCAAGGATAAGCAAGACGGAAAGGGCAAGTCTTCAAGATACTGTTCAAGAGAGACAGCAAATTGAATGCTGATGGTAAATTAGTGATTAGGCCAGAAATAGAAAAATCATCAACTTCAGCTACACCTTTTGTCCAAAGAGGCTCAGAATTTTTACATTGTGGTGGGACAAAGTACAAGTCCTCAACATCCTGTTCAAAGAAGTGACAGCTGATGTTAAAAAGTGGTTTGGCCAGCAAAGGCAAAACCATCAACTTCTGGTAAAGCTGTCATCCAATGAGACTCAGAATTTTTACGTTCTGAGGACACAATCTGGATAGAAAGTCACACCTATGCTGATGCCATTGATAACCGGACAGCAAACATACAAGATATCATTTATAAAATAGCAGCAACTAGTGATCGCTGGACAGCTACTTGGCCAGAAGCAGCAAAGATAAGCAAGACATGAAGACAGAGGTTCAAAGGCCACTTCCGAAACCACCAACTGCGAAATGTAAATAAGTCTGCCAAGGCAGTAACCGATGGCAAACCAGCAATCCAACATGTATCTGGACATTCACAAGCTAACCAATGGTTACTGTCACAACCATTGACAAAACACGTCATGTCAACAGCAAGCCCACCAAGACATCGCATGCTCAAACTGCTACCCTGGAGTTCCTCAAAATGCCTCTCCATCCAAGCACCACCAGCAGATAATCCTATTGCACAGCCAAAACCTAAAGGGGATAGAAAAATAAAAAACCCCGCAATCAAGAAAGAAGTAATGCCGCCACAAAGGCCATCAGTGTCACAATACATTCCTGTGCTACACACCTGGTAAAGATAGTACCAGCAACATGGAAGGCCAACATCCAACAGTGGCTGATGCAGCAATTTATCTATTTAAACCATTGTGAGGTTGTTACAAAAACCTGGATATGGCGCATATGGACTGGTGAGTATAACTATGCATTTTACTGTTATTTCATATTAATTGAGAAATCAGTCATATTATTTTACTATACTTAAAAAGTGCCCAGACAGTACTTGTGGTCTATAAAAATATTGTCTGACCCATTAATAGACTAGACGTAGAAAGTAAGTCATGAAATTTCTTGTGCATTCACCTAAAATATTTACTAATTTAGTAATTTGCTTACAACTGCCACTTCAACCTCCTCTGTTTTCAGATTTGAATAAGAGGCCTTAAAAGATAAATATTCCTTCATCAAAGTATAAAAATGATTAGTAAGCTTTAAATAATTCACAGATGTTATTGCATTTGATATCCAAAATTTTTCTTTGAGGATTACGTTTTAATTTTAGTTTATTATATAAACAACAATAGATACTAAAAGGATACGTATTTATTTCTATTTCAGACAAGTTCCACTCAAGAAATGGAGGAAGAGTTTGAAGAGATTGAGCTGACCAGAAAGTTTGAAGCTTTGAAGGAATTCACCTTTCAGAAATTACGATCCATCGAACGAAAGGTGAATGAGATTGGCGAGAAATTGTCAGAACCTGAAGGTAGATTGATTGAGATTAATTTTCAGGAAGAGTTCGAAAAATCGGATGACAGTCTTGGTAGTCTGAAGGGTGACTTCAAGATGTTTAAAAGCGCAACTGCCAGTACTAGCGGTGGGGTAGATGACACTAGAAAGCATAAAGCTTCAGAAATAGAGAAAGTAGAAACTACGAAAAAAGAAGAAAACCATTCGAGGTTTCAAGCAATTTGAGCCCTTAACCACGTCACCAGTATCTACCAAGTGCGCTAAAACACTAGATGATGTGGAAAGGGACAGTCTGAGAAAGGCCCTAGAAAAACACTACACTGAAGGACCAGTACAGGCCTCAAAGTTGACCGCTGTACAAAATGCCTATTTCCAGTATTGTATGACCAAGAAGAAGGACGGTTATACCATAGACCCTAAAAACGTGCTGGGGCAAAGGACGGCATGTGGCCACAAAATTATGAGCCTGAAGGAATAAAAAACAACTTTTTTAACTATTTGAGGGAAAAGGCTAAGAACGCACAGAAGAAGAAGCTTGCTGAAAAGGCTTTATTGGAATTTTCCTACGAGTTTGAATGTCAGGACTGGACAACAATTAAGAAAGTAATAAAGGACCAATGGTTAACATCTTATGATGTCTTATGATGTGACAAAGTCACCAATTTTTCATGAATTTTGTTTGATATGATATACTACTTATTTTGTTTGACATGTTGAAAACTAGATGAATGAGTGACCATACATATATTCAACCCCTTTTTTTGACAAGATACATGAAATCATCGCAAAAATGAATTAGTGGTCATGACCATTAATTCATTTTTGCATAATAGCAGGCTGAACCTTCGAGGCATAGAAAGACTCCGGTACCAAAACAATATGTGGGATTGTTTTGTGAAGCAGATCTTTTGAGTTCAAGTGATGGAGACAGAGGCATCGGCTCTATTTCTTTAAACTTTATTACTACAGCTACAATGAACTACTGCTACAATAACATAATGTATCAGTGGGTGAATAAGTGACGACTAGATCCAGCGGTGAGCGATGCACTCTGAGTAATATGCGCATACACATACACTATACTGTACATAAACATGAATTGATAAAATGATTTAACACAACAACAGATTTTCTGCTGTGATATAGTTTTGTTTTAGCATCATTACTTAGTCTTTTCCACTGTCCTTTAAAATCTAGTCCTGCCACGTCAAAAGACTTGTCACTGTCAAAATATTCCCAGCTTTGTTCTCACTTACTTCTGGAAACTTGGTGTTTTAATAATACTGGACACGTTGTAATAGGAGGCTGAACCTTTGAGGCATAGAAAGGACTCCAATGCATTAAATTACAATATATGTACAATACTGGGGTAATATTGGTTAATCTGATGTACTAACGGATCATAGTAAAAATGGTTGCTGTTGAGCTAAATCTTGAGACGGCTGACTATTAATACGGCTAGTTTTCAATCGGGTTCGAACCCACAACATACGGCATCAGTCGCCTAGCGGAGAGGCCACAGAGAGAACCACTCGACTAATATTGACATGTGATACAGGGTGTGGAATCATCACAGCTGAAAGATTAGTGTATAATTTATCCTGGCTGTGACTTGAATGTGCCATCTGTTCAGTCAAACTGTTCTGTATAGCCTTGATGAGTTGCCGCTTTGCAAAAAGAATTTACATGTATATTCATAAAGTTCCCAAATTAAAGTAAAGACCTAAAAGTGATTGCAGACAGTGCATGAGAAATGTTTGCCGTAATCTGATACAAAAGATAACTCGTTGCAAATGTTGACTTTTCTAATGATAAGCAACATGTAGACTTGTCGAGTTCAGCAGAGCAAACCAGACACTCAATCAAACTCCACTGTAATTTGGAAATTTTTTTAAACCAAGGCAAATGCATACTTCTGCATTGCAATTGTTGTCTTTTTGTTAATATTAAGGAATTTCTGTTTTCCATATCTTTACAATTACAGTGTTTTTGTTGACTTCTGGGAGTATGTAGAAATGCTCAGAATATGTATTAAATGTCTCTATTATAGTGGACATTTTGCAAAATCTAGACTCTAAGTCCTCAGTAACAATGTAACTGGTAGGATATTTTGCTGCTTTTGAAAAAACAAATGTAACAAAAGTTTTTTTGCTACCTAATTTGTAGCTTTGCCAAAATAATCAGAGAAACGGCAACTGTCTTTTTTCAGTAGCCTTTCTGCACCAATACAATATGTGTGTCAAAGTTTGCCTTTTGATGTTTTTAGAAATTAATACTTTGGGGTTTTTTAAATGTCAGTTTTATGTAGCCTTCCCCGACCATTGTTGCTAGCCATAAGGTTACCATGACAACCACCAAGACCATTATCCATCCCCAAATATGCTTGGAATGAAAAATACAGAGGGCACGGTGGTGCAAGGAGAAAGACGCAATTTTATGGTCTGAAGAGCAGAGAAGACTATGCTACTGTACCCGGAAAATATCCATGGGATAATGGTATAGTGTGAGAGTTAAACAGTGGAAAATGGTGAGCTGAGCAGCAGATAAGACAATGCCATTATATTGTACCCCAAAAATATCAATGAGATAATGGTATTGTGTGAGAAACAGTGCTAGATGGTGACGTAAATAATAGACTGAATTTTCCAAATACCAAAAGTTGTACAGAGTTTAATTTATAAACAAATCCATAAGTTAACCACATTAACTGCATATTATACTCAAAACCCTTTTGAGTAATATAGATCATATGTTTTGATAAATAGGCATAAGTTAATGATTCTCCATCAGTTACACAGAGCTTAAAAATATAAGTATCATCTTATGTAAAGTGGAATTTGTGTTTAATCACAGATGTGTTTTGTGATTACACCTAGCTATCTGCCTTCCTTACATCTTCACTGTCGTCCCCTTAGCCAATCGGCTCTTCTACCCATGACTGTTATCAATCCTCCTTCCCAGCCAATCAGCCACGTTTGCACACGACACTACATAATCAAGCCTTTGTCTCATCACTCCCATTCATTCATTCATTCATTCATTCAGCCGCTGAGTTCATGCCATACCAGCTCAGCCTATCAGGTGATCCCTTGGGTGCGAGAACCTTGTCTTGTTCAATCCACGTTTCCACCTGGGCTCGTACAGTCTACCCTGTCCCCCAGGACCCCCTCCCCCAAGCCGTATCATCACCACGGTGATCCCTTGGGCGCGAGAACCTCGTCTCCGTTTCATCATGTTTCCACCCGGGCTCGCACAGTTTATTGTCCCCCGGGACCCCCTCACCCAGGGCCGTATCACCACCGCGGTGTTCTCCCTGGGTGCGAGAAGCCCTTTACTAACATCATTCTCATTTCTTCCCTCCTTTTGGGGGTCACTTCAGTCATACCTCCTTTGTTTGGGCTTTGGATTCCATCCTGACCCCCATTTCTCGGAATTCCACTCCTTTCCCACATTGCGGCCTCTCAGGATGGATTCATCATCAAGGTCATTCAGACCTTGACCCCAAGGTCACCAATGACCGTTGCTCGGTTGCTTGACTGAAGGGGCCCTCTCCCATATATTTTGCTCATATTTTATTGTAGGTTAGTTTGCTACTTCTACTTTGACTGTTTTGTATTGTAAGTTTTGGTAGTACTTAGTTTGAGATCTGCGAGGGCACTAGTTCTATGCACTTTACTGCTTTATATTTGCCGTTTCATCTTGTGCTTTATTCTTTACTTTGTTGGCGTTTACATTCTCCTTTTTGCAATAAACCCTCCTGTCTTTCCTCAACTTAGCGGTGGTGTGTTCACAAATATAGAAGAAAAATAAAACATGATAAGTCAAGATGTTTTTCAGTGACTTAAATGTCTTTTAGAAAGTGGACACTGTCTTACCACATATTAAAATTAGACAAATGAAACCTTGGTATTGGATACAATCATTTTGAAGTACTTTGTCTACTTCTTTTCCACTTTTTTGTTGGTGAAGTTGATACAGAAATGTAGATTTTTTATTATATATTTGTCGAGTGAGTGAAGGTGGTGGAAACGGCAACCCACTGTGCTATGCTAGGTAACTGGGTGCTGTGCATTGTGGGTTCAAATCCATCGAAAACGTCCTGTATCTTCACCTTGGTAGCATAGTAGTACTCAAACCTTGGCACAGTGCGGCCATGATGCAGACACTAATAAAGAACCTGTTTATTTTAGCTTGCTACAGTACTGACATTGCCGGCAAGGGCTTTTACAGATGCAGATGCCTACAATCATATCCGAAACTTTGGGGGTTTAAATGTGAACCATGCCTTGTAAGAGTGACCTATCTTCAAGTCACCGATACTTTTTAGTTTGGTCATGTAATTTTAAAACATCTTGGTGATCTAAATAACCAACAGTTAAGTAGGAATTTCTGTTTCTGTTAACATATTCACAAGAATATCAAAATGCTTTGAAGTTTCAAACTGGCCATCACTTGTTAGTTTACGGATCTGTAAGAAGTAACATCCTTGCAAACTTTTTTTTTCAGTCAATATTCCTATGAACTCTGAAAATTGAGATCATATGTAGTGTCCACATTTTTAATGAAAACTTAATTCCAAAGTTTAATTTGTATATTTACATTCTGATGAGCTGAGAAAATCAACTATGTATTGTATTGTATATGTATACCAGATATTAATGACTTATGGACACTTTAAATTCAGGTTGAAGATCACATATTATAATTAACAGAAAAAATTCCTTGAAAGCAAAGTTTGTTGATTTCTGGAAGAAAGCCATAGAAAGTTATGAGAAACTAACTATTTATTGTAAGATTAAAACTGTTTTCAAATATGAGAAGTATCTGTCTCTTTTACAAAATCCCTTTGATAGAATAGCATTAACAAAAACAAGAATTTCAAATCATATTTTCCTAGTTGAAGTTGGTCATTACAAGAATATTCCCAGATACCTTAGACTTTGTAGTTTTATATAAAAGTGATGTTGGAGATGAATTTCATTTTATTGTGATTCGTCAAAGTACACCTGCACAAGGTTTAAGAGAAAGTTACTGTAATTCTATTTTTGATATTCAGGCTCAACTGAAACATTTTGTCAAGATAGCCTTCTTCAAATATGTCTTGATTGTTTTGTGCATTTCACCGCAAAGTTCTTTCATGAGCTAATGAAAGTTTATAAAATGTAATTTAATTTTGGAAGACGTATTTAATCTCTTTCTTTAGAATTTTTTTTATCTCGTTATTCTTTTGTTTTGTATTTCATTTTATGCCAATGTCATGTATGTGTACACGCTAAATAAATAAATAAAAATTATGTATTGGCAAGATTATCAAACCAAGTGTGATAAAAAGATGTACCTTATACTTCTTTCAACATGTAATATTTCAAGTCATTTTTGTGCAAAATGCATGATACATCTATAAAGCATGAAAACCATGTATGCAGGGCCCACATTTGTACCTGTGACAATTATGATCATTCTGTACTGAGATGAATTTGTTAAACCCTTTCACTAAAATGGTTTGGCCCAAACCATTGTTATTAATGATGATTTAGGACCAGTGTACAGAGCATTGGCCTGAATAGGTTAAATCTTATGATTCTAGTGTGACCCAGCAGCATCACCTGCCTCTCTCTCTCTCTCTCTCTCTCTCTCTCTCTCTCTCTCTCTCTCTCTCTCTCTCATCATCATCATAGAGAAGGGAACTGCTCCAGGTGGTTTATGGGGCATCAATATCTTGCTCAAGTAATTTAAAAACAGGTAAAACATTTTGTTTTCACAAATTTCACTTAGTTATCAGTATCTTGCCATAGGAACTACATGCATTAAAGACGAGCTGTATGATAAAATGGCATTTCGCATTTGTTTCCTTGTAAAACTCAAAATTCCAGTTCTTGATAGAGCCTGCAATGTGTACATCACTATTGAATAGCCTCTTAAGTATAAAGGTAAATGAAATACCGGCACATATTGCTTTGATTTATTGATCATCACTTCCCCAAGGAATCTAAACTACACAAGATGTTCAACAGAAACACAATAAAAGTAGCAAGGACAATATTGCCTGTATATATCAAATCACATAAGAAGGGTCTCAAAGTAATTGCCAGAAACTAGCATTAGGATTGACCCAGCTGTTTGTAATTGCTGGGATAGGTCTACATGCCCACTGAAAGGTTAATCTCAAGTCAGGAGTGTCATTTTCAAGGCCAAAATCTCAACAGGAGTCAACAAGGAGAAGGTTTACATAAGCCTCACTGATAACGCCTTCAAGACTTTCTTTGCCAATTAATTGCATGCAATCATTCCAGAACAATTAGTATTAGAATACTACTGAATTATCAAAGTTTATTTAGTCTCTCAAGAACAAGGACCATGACTTTGATGTATCATGGTCACTTATTGCAAGATCTGGGTACTCTAGCATGAATAAATGATGTAATCCTTGTATATCAGAAAAGCTATATATAATTAATGCTGATAAGCATTATAACACTGTTAAATTAATGCTCTGAGTGGTATCAAAATGTCACTATCAAAACAATTATTATTTCAACATCTCTAGGAAAGTAGAATAATGGTTTGTCGCAACCATATAAATGGGTGAAAAGGCTTGCAAGGAGAGCAAGATCTATTGGTAGAGTGCAAGATGCATGACACTTCAGTAACAGATTATTCCTGTGTATGTGAAGTAATATCTATTGATCTAGCATTGATTTGTATATATATATATATATATATATATATATATATATATTATATATATATATGAGTTAATCACTTAATTGGATGAGGAATGCCTTGGTACTAGCAAAGTGCAATACTTTAAAATAGCACCAATATGACACTGAGGAAAGAGTTGCAAGTTGCAATAAGTGTTCTGTGATCTTTTGATTCTCTTTTTGAGACAATGTCAAACTGCGGAATTATCACTTGACCGGGGGTTCCTTTGACGTAGTACCCTGGCTCTCCTCACTTAATGTATCATCGATGGCTTCATCAATTTGCTTAGCAACATAATCTCTGAGTTCACTAGGCAATTTTTGTGATCAGTTTAAAAGCATGTCTGTCAATCAAAGTCAGCTGGTATAGGTATATGGGCAGGAGACGGTTTACCTCTGACATCGACAATGACAGTGTCTTTACTGATCTGGAAGCACCATTGTGGCTGGTGCTGGCACATGAGTGTCTTCCTCATGTCTACAATACTGGAATTCTAACTTTTAGCTACTATAGACTGTAGTCTATAGAAGCTATTGGGATGGGTATCCATCCGGCATCTGTCGTCAGTCTGTATGTATGTATGTATGTATGTTTGTGAGGCGTCCGTCCACTCAAATATCTTGAGAACCGCAGTACTTACTGTTTTGATACTTGTTGTGTAGATGAAAAATATGATTATGAGAAACTTTTTTTTCATTTTTTGATATTGTTGAAAATATGCAAATTAGCTTTGTTATTTGGTATATAGGTCCCTAGGGATAACCCAACTTAGATTTGTTCAAATTGCGATGTATATGCAAATCTGTATTTTTAAGGAATTTTTTGGTCATTTTTGGTAAAAAACTTTATTTCATCAAAACGGCTCATCTCACAGCTTTGATATTTGGTATACAGGTTCCTACAGATAAACTAAATATGATATATTGAATATATGATGAAATCTGCAATTTTGTATTTTTGGTGCAATTTTTTCTATTTTTGGTCAAAAAATGTGTCTCAAAAACTACTTGTCTGATGCCTTTGATATTTGGTATACAGGTTCCAAGGGGTTGTCTTAGTGTGATGCATTGAAATTTGATGAAATCTTCAATTTTTGTATTTTTGGGTCAATTTTTGCCATTTTTGGTCAAAATATTTGTTTCTCAAAGTTACTCATGTAATAGCTTTGATATTTGGTATACGAGATTCCTAGGATTTATCTTAATGTAATATATTGAAATTATGCTGAAATCTTCAATTTTGTATTTTTGCAGCTAATTTTGCCATTTTTGGTCAGGCCATCCTGAAATGAGCTATTAAAGATATCCACCTTAATCATCAATACAATTGTCGCAAAAAGTTATTCTCTACATAACACAGCAGAGCTCTGTCAACTGTTTAGTCGCTTGTTTTTCAAAACCACTGGTCAGACAGCTTTAATATTTGGTTTACAGGTCCCTAGGATGACCTTGGTGAGACAATTTCATACAGTCAGGAAATACTTAATTTTGTATCCATGTCTATAGTAGCTTCAGGGACTTTGGCCCTATGTTTTTCATAACCTTTTTTCACTTTTTCCTTAGTTTGTTTCATCTAAACAATGTTAGTTTAAGGGGGCGCTGCATCCAACAGAGCGTATTTTGCTCAAAAATCACTTTTTTGCAAATATTCATTCAATTTTAATTAATTTGCTAACCCAAGATTAAAATGTTGATTGGGTTCACCTTTTTGCTTGTCAAGCAGTTGTAATTTGCATGACAAAGAAGTGTTTATTTATGCAAATGTATGTAAATCATCCGATTTTCTAGCTTCTCATTTCTCCCAATTTCAAGATTTCCACTCTGGCTGGGTCAATCTGATTAAAATCAGATGTACGGCAATGTCTACACTCACACACTTATGCTGTAGTGGGAGGTGACAGCAAGAGAATACCGCGTGAGTATAGACGTCGCCATACTCTACATCTCAGATTATGGCTGGGTCAAATTTCTGAAATTTTCACATTATGTTCTCGAAATACTATTTAACAAAACAACCACTTTGGCAATAAAGTCCTTACATTAAGAATAAGAGGCATTTTGATTTTGCTAATCATGTTTTTGATCATTTTTATGAGAGTCAATCTTTCAACCCGTGCCAATTTAGAATGAGGATAGTTAATGTAATATAAAAGTCTCTTTTTCTACATATACTTTTCTTTTGAGTGAAATTATATTTCAGAAAAAAAAGTGTCAAGTTTTTTACTTACATTAATTTTTATCATTAAATACCAAAATTTAGGATTTTTACCCTAAAATATACATCCCCTAATCCTTCGATTAAACTTCATGGGCTTGTGCACGCCCTCCCCACATCTCTACTACATGGGTATTTTTTTGTGCTTTAGGACCTGCTGAACAAGAAAAGAGATGTTAACATCGGATATTTTGGGATGCACTACCTATCTGGGCTGGTTTTTGATTTGCATGTACTGTGAAAAAAGGGCGAAAAATGGGTAGGGGTAGGGGTTATATATCCTCCCCTACATTGAGTAAACTATCATGAAATAACACAAAACTTACATTTTTGGAAAGCTCAGATACTGCTGTTTATGAGAAACACCAACTTAAGCAAAATAAATTTGTGTACTTTGAATAAGACGACTTTGAAATGAATTTTTTTGCTAATTTTGAAATTTTTTACCCAAAATACCATGTAACAATTGTGATTTACTTTTTATGAAGCAAAATTTTGACAGCTTTTTGTGTTTACATTATTTATTTCTACATATTAAACAAGAAAATAAGTGTTAACATTGGATATTTAACAATACACTACTTCTCTGGAGACAATTTTGAATTGCGTGTATCGGTATGGGGTGCGCAAAAGCGAGGGTAGGTGTACATGTACAACATTCCTTCCCTGATGAAGTAAACTGGCTTGAAATGCCATATATCTTGTAGTTTTACAAAGCTTAGATAATGGTCTTTCAAAAATGGATAGGTTTTTAGCAAACAAATATGACGTCATAGAATGGGATTACTTTAAATCGATCATTGCTTGTAATTCAGTATTTTTAACCGATGAAGCAAATCAAATGGATTTATGGATGTTATTTACTTATTGCAATATGCTGAAGAAGAAAATAAATGTCAAAAGTGGGTATTTCCCATGCAGTAAAGTCTCTGGTCACTAAACTTACCAGTTTTGCTATACTGCTTCATTGTAAATGAGCATTTTAGTCGTATGCAATGAACTATTAATGCACAGCTATAAAAATAAGAATTTAAAACACGCTCCATTACAGTACCGCAAAGTTCATCTCAGCAGAAAATGCCAGTAACAAAAACTTGAGTTTATTCAGATTGAAAGCCAAGCTTTGACAGCACGTTCAATAGAGATGTATAGTGCCGTGCAAGTGAGTATTAAAGTTCATCACAGACAGCAAGAGTGGAGTTGTTGCAATGACGAAATAGAAGAGAAAGACGGAAGTGCATGCAGTACGGAAAACGTCATCTTATTCAGTACCACATAATTGTCCATAAAAATATCACAGGAGGAGATAAAGGAAAAATATAAGCTACAGCTGGAAACTTGAAATAATTACGGGGAATCAAACACGAATCCATGTATTTTGTTTCATTTCCAACACAAGTTCACGTCATCAAACATACTAAAAATGACTTGAGAAACGGTGACTATTTGGTTTATCACAAACCACATTCCATCGTAAGGGACTGCATGGTCAGTTTCTTCGGCGGCGGTGGGGGATTATTTTTTGCGGACATTAGAGGCTAACCCCCTTCGTAAAAAATCAATAACAGGCCGACCCCCATTCCAACTTTCGAAAACTGGACGGATATATATATATATATATATATATATATATATATATATATATATATATATATATATATTTCCCCCCCCCCGACATATTTTGCATAATTATAAGAGAATAATGAAATCATCTGCAAACTGTCTCATTGAAATCCAAATACTTGGCATACCGAAGACTAGATGCAATAATTGTAGCCATCGTCCGCTCGCACGGGTCCATTACTTCCCACTATTACCAGGAAGCATCCAGCTGGCCGGACAAAAGACCTTGGCAAGCGAAGATAATTGTAGCCTTGATGGGCTGGGTCGCGGTCGTGCTGCTTCGCGCAAGCCGCACTACTGAGGCCCAAGCCGCACGACCCAGCCCACCAAAGCTGTAATTATTGCAGCTAATGGAAGGGTAACTCTGCCCCCACCCCCGTTTTGATCAAGAAATGTTTTTTTTTTGTGAAAGCATTCACGGGTCAGGGTTGGTACTTTTAATGCATCTCCCCATCTTTAATACTTATCGCTGCACAAACTTGGGAACATAGAGGCCTGGGGGCCAAGTAAAAAGCGTGAAAGTGTTATCGGAAGTCTTCCCTTAATGACCGGGAAGTAGAAGAATGGAATTAAAATGCGTTTCAAAGCCATTACCCGTAGGTTATTTTATTTGTTTCACAGGCGGGATCAAGGCCCATCACATCAAAACCGTCTCAAGCTAGTCGTTTTTTGTGAAACACTAACCTTTTGACGTCAAAAAAGAAAAACTTCACGATGACATGCAGCGCCGCCGCCCCAAAACTGTCTAGTTATAATAATAATAATAAAAATAATAATAATAATAATAACTTTATCAGCTCTACGGCCCCTTTTCAGCTGTGAAAGCGCAGAAAAAATTCCAAAAAATACATTGCTATCATGCAAATTTTAAAAGGCAAAATAAGGCAAAACACTTAGGTTAGGACATTGATACAAAATATGGAAAGACTCAAAAAAAAAACCACACTCAAGAACAAAAAAGACCAAAAGTCATAAAACAGACTATTAAACTTAGACATAATAAATTTGGTGAATTTTTCCAGACTGGAAATTTTGGGGAAATTCCTGCCGTTGAAAAGCTTCTCAAACTTTAAGGTGAAGTACTACGAATTACGTCAAAATTAGGTTGTGGTGTCATTTTCTTGAAACTTTGCACAAATATTCTTGGAAGTTGTGCAAGTGCAAAAATGAAATAAAAAATGGGGCTACCACGCTCGTTTCCATGGAAACGGACGTTAAATGGCGTCGTTAGAAATAAATAAAAATGATATAATTCACTTAAAGTAAAGAAAGCAATTATAAAACGCTTAGCAAATGAGTTAATTTTAATAAATACCAAGAATTAAGATCCATATCTATCGAATGTATAGTTTTCATGATGTTTGTAAAGAAATTTTAACATAAGTATCGATTACAAAATGACGATATCGAAATTATATCACTACATAATTTTCGAACTTTCTTCCTGTCGCTTTGAATGGTGTCATTTTGACCAAACTTGGCGAATAAAATCCTGACATAATACCATTTAGTTTACACTTTTAATAAAAGGGTGTCACCACGCTACTTTTTACAATATCTCCAGGTGAATGGGTAATATGCGCCATGTAAATGGGAAGAAATGTTAATTTTGCGCTCATATTGAATAAAACCAGCTTCCTAGGGGGTCAAAATATGACAAGGTTAAAGGTCACATGTATTTCTAAGAGACTAGGTCAAAAATTAGGTAAAAGCGCAATTTCAACAATGACAGGTGATGTTAAATACATGCGCTACAAAATAACCCATTTGCGGCAGGCTGGAGTTAAATCTGCGCAGAAATGTTCTAAAGCGTGTGCGCGTCCGAATTCGTCGCCCTTTACCTTAAAGTGTTTGGCTGTTCACAATAATAACTCTTCAGCTATTGTTTTCTCTCAGCTTTAAGAGCTTAGCATACAAAAACATAACGCATTCCGTCACATATTTCGCCGCTATTACAAAGAGAACATCAAACTACGAGATGCATCATTTTGGTAACGATACGACATAGGGAGCTCATGGTTTCAACAGCGAAAACGATGAAACATAAAGTGAACCGACAGCTGATTGTCGCGCATGCGTATAGAGTTTGTGTAGCGTCTGGTCTGGGGATTGGTGGGAAGTTTACGTTGGATTTGGAGCGTGATCTTTTCAGAGTGATTTCGATCCTGTGGTGTGAGCACATCACTGAAAATGTCGCCAGCACGGCTCTGTAAGTGGGACATTGCTGTAATCCGAAGGATAATTATATACTACCGTCACGGCGTGAGACAAAGCCTGGAAAGAACTTACAACCGGCGTGAGAGATCCTGGATCCATCCTCTTATATTTTATAGGACCAAAATGGCGGCACAACACCTCATGAAACGTATTTGGGCTATGGCTAGTAACTATATGAATACCTCTCACCGCAGATACAGCGTTTTTCATACATCAGTGCGATCGAAAAGAAGGCGAAGGTTAGTGGTGATGATGAGATCGATGAGGTCGATGAGAGGAAGTGGTACAGTATGGCGAGTGAGCGTGTCCGGCTTGGCTTGGCTACCCCGCCTCTGAACTCAAACAGATCATCCAATTAACCCACGTTGCAGGTACCAATTTACTGATTTGTACACGTCGCAGCGGTCCCGAGTAGGACTGGAAATCTCCACTATTTTACCCAAGCGTTTGTATGGCGGAGTGGGGAGGCGGCGTAGTCAAAGCCGCGGCCGGACACTCTCGCCATACCGGGTGGTAGGGCTGACACTATTAGTAGCTAGTCTGCAGAGTGTACAGTAGGAATTTAACGAATGTTCAGTTTGCTCATGGAGGTTTTTACCTTGGTTTGCTTCAGTACAGTGTACTATACAGGGTTCTCAAAAATTTTTGAAGTAGGCGAAATTCAGAAAAGTAGGCGTTAGCTAATGTGTGCAACCAGGTTCCCTGGGCGGGGGGGGGGGGGGGGGGGGGGGGGGGGGGGAGATAGTTCTAAGCAATTTCAAGCATTCTTATACAGTGTATAAAAGGCTATTCCACATACACAAAGGAGGGAGGGTTTCAGGGAGGGGGTCCCCTCCCTGAAAGCAAGAAATTTTTAAAATTTGAAGACATTTTGGAGTAATTTCATGCATTATTGTACTGTATGAAAAACCATTTCAGCATGAGAGTGTTAAGGATTATTTTTAAATTTGAAGACATTTCTGAGCAATTTCATGCATTCTTATACAATGTATAAAAGGCTATTTCAACATACACAAAGGGAGAGGGTTTCAGGGACGGGGGTGGGCAAGAAATTTTTAAATTTTGAAGACATTTTGGAGTAATTTTATGCATTCTTGTACAGTTACTAAAGACCATTTCAGCATACAGAATAATCATTATCATTGCCAATTACAACATGTTTTCAAGGGATAAAGTTTTAAAAAAAGTCAGAAAAATTAATTTGATATCACTTGGGCCTGTCAACTACATTCAGTTGACAAGGATAATAGCAAAATTTCACCAGACTGTTGTGTAGAATTATGTATAGCTCATGACTTGAACAAACATTTTGAAATACATCATAGAATGGGGCCTAGGGATTTCACAACCCAGGTAACGATCCGCTATAATCCTGACCAGCCTGGCTGTACAAAGTGTTTTACTGATTTAAATAAACTTGATTGAAGATACAGTAAAATCAAAGAGTTTATTCAGTTCAATGAATTATAGGAACACAATTTTCAGTGATTTTAATTTACTGTACTAATTTCACAATAAAACGAGTCCGCGAGCTGATTATTGATTTTTTGCTGATGTTGAATATAATTGAAAAAGAGAGCTAAATTTCAGTGTTCATTTTTGATAAAACCTCAAACTATAAACGACACTGAACGCCAGCCTGTACTACACTGGTAGTCAATTGTAACACAGTACACACAACGCGATATCGGTCGACCTGATATTTGACACTGTGATCGACGTAGCGTTTCAAAAGTACGAAAAGTGAGACCAAGTAATTTTTTGTTTATTTAGATTTGACCTAAACCTCCCATAACAACAGACAAAGTCACAAAATCAAAGTTTTCAAGCGTCGACTTTCTCTTCCGCGATGCACACAACCACAGCCCCTCCACAAAGCGCGATGTCGATCGACTTGAGTTGAATATTGACATCGTGATCGACCATGGATAGATTGACGTGGCGTTTCGAAAGTATGAACAGTGAGACTCAGTAACTTGTGGTCGCTTTAGATTTGATCAAAAACCTACCAAACCCATCAGACTAGGCCCCACTCTTACGCAGAAAACCAAAGCTCTCAAGCTTCGACTTTCTCTTCCGCGTTTGAGCGAAACAAATGTCGGCTTCATTCGGAAATGGTCGGCTATTCGCGGGCATAAGGTAATTGTATGTTAGTCCAATTTTCGGCTATACCCGATGTGAACGTCGGAATAATTCGGGCTGTGATCGGGCGAGCGAGGTTGACCTCGAGAGCGATGCCCAGTGTATAGTACAACACGTTCGCTGATCGCGGTACTACAGTGATAGCAACAAGTTCACCGCGTAAATTGCTAGACTACATATAGCCACATCGGCACTTCTGAAATATTATCTGCGGCTTGCAAGACCACCAAAAAAATCTAATTATTGTTATCAAAACCAGAATTTCCGGGCCAGAGAGCGAAACAGTGCTGTAAAGTAGCCGGCCAAAATACGAAGTAGCCGGTCAATTTGGCCGGCATCCGGCTAAAAATGAACACGCTGACTATATGTACTTCTTTTAAATGTAGTACAAATGTTTTATGTTAGTATTAGTTACCTCGAGCTACTGCAAGTCTTTAAGGTAGCGGTAAAGGCTATTTTTGCACCAATTCTTTTCTCAGAGTTAATGTCAAGTTTCAAGTGTTAGAATCAAGATATTTAGTTCAAATTTTCAGGATAACTCCCTTAGTTAATACTTTCTCCAAAGAATATAAAAATTGTATATTTGTAGCCATGATTTTGAAATATGACACCAATCAATATTAAAATTTAATTTTTCATATTTTTTTACATCTTTGAATTTAATAATAAATTAATATTACCAAATTAGTTATAAATATGTTGACACTATTAATTGTAAGATTTGTACGGCAGGATTTGTAAATAAAATTTGTTTTTATGATTTTACATGGGTTTACATATCAAAAAATTATCAAAAATTCTTTCAAATTTCAAAATGTGATTTTTCTAAAAGTACTTCAAATACAGGAAAATTGTGCCGTACAAATCTTATATGTAACCTTGTTAATAGGCTGTAAAAATTCCATGTCCATATCTCATTTCAAAGGTTGGATTTAATTGGTGTAAAATTATGTAGGAAAACTGTTATTCTGTCAAAATTGTCGAAAACAAGCCATATTTACACCCCTCTTTTGAAGTCAAAGAGCAGTCTTTTTGGTTAATCTCACTTTTGACACCTCTTTGACACTAAAAGAATCTAAAAATGCATTTATAATGGCAGTCACGCATTCTGAATGCAAGCACTGCCTTGTCAAACTTTCCTAAAAAACATGTAAAAAATGACTTTCCCTTTTCAAACTTTTTTTAAAAGCTAGGGGACCTCTACCATAGTTAATACACTAAGGACTCCCCAACTTCCTCTTATTTGGTCCATTTTTCAGAAGTTTCAATGGGCTATAACTCTGCAATGCTTATGACCCCAAATGTCTAGTTTTTTTTATTCCACAGAGAATGTTGACTACTTTCATGTTTTAATAGTTTTATTGAAGTTTATAACTGACGCTCTAGCCTTTACCGCTACCTTAAGTATCCACTGGTCATCAAACAAACAGCTGGTTTAGGGACTGGTCAGTTTCTTCGGCCTGGAGGATCGTTTCAGGGGGGGGTTTCCACCCTGTTTTTGACTTTAGTGATCTAGTCTGGAAGGTCGGGCATAGACGGGACTTGTGAGATCATGTGACAACGCGATTTTCTATCACATGTTTTACCGTGGTCACTGTTTTTTGTAAACACGCCCGATTGATCACATGCATACAGTCAACCAATTTGGATTCAATCACTTCCTCTATTTGACACGAGAGGGAAAAGTTATTCAGTATTGTTATTGTTGTGTCTGTCGTCAACTCGAAAAGTGGAAAGTGAGCACAGTGTCAAACTTTGGACAAACGGCTAAAATATTGGCAAAGGTACGTATTATTCATCTTGTTTCGTGTACTGATGTTAACTCATGTGCCAAATACATCTTGAAAAGAGAGTGTCTAAATTTTCACATGGCTGAAAACATTTTTCAGTCAGAATTTGTAATGCAAGGATTGGAATTCGAGTGACGACTAACCCAGTAATGTTTTTTGACAAGAAGTAATTTGTTTGAAAATTGGCTATGTACAGTCATGGAAGTACAGTAAAATGCAACAACAGTTTCCAGATAATTGTGTACAATTGTTGCTTTTAATTTCCTGTTCGAAATAGTTAAAATCACTAAGTTTTAATGCGGGAAATGAGGAATAGCGTGAAAGTTAGAGAAGCCCTGTGCAACAGTAAAAAGCAAGTGAGTTTGTGATTATATACGTGGACCGAATGATTTTGTTTCAGATGAGAGCTTCAGTCTGAAAATCTCAGTTGATTTTGTAATCAAAGCAGTACGAATGGATGCAGTTGAGAGGTGATATACGACAATTCATTTACTTGTGATATTTGACAGAAGACCATTTGCGACGTAAGCAGGTTCGTTACTGGAGTTATTTCAGGATATTGTTTTAGGGTGAAACCATATATTTTAGAGGGGAGGATGATTGGTGCCATCAGTATTGTCATAGCATTTGTGATTGTCTAAGCTTGTTCAGGTAAAAATTAACAGCATGCATTGTTAGTCTAATTGAAGGATAGATGTAATTGGTGTTACATCATGGCTAGTACACATGAACTTGAAAATGTCTTTAAAAAACTCTTGAGGAAGTGGAAGAGATTTATAATAGACATTAAAATTTCACTGTCATTGCCTGCAATAATTGATGACAAACTGTTGTTGTGTTTTCTTCACCTTCAGGCCCAAGGTTGACATTAGTCAGAGGCGTGTTCAGGCAGCATTATCTAGTTTGTAATCTGTTAGAATTGTAACGGAAGTTGACTGCCTGCACCTATCACAGGTTGGTTGTATTTAATTACACTGCTGTTAGTGGGAAATGTTGTTTTGGAAATTTCATTGTGGCAGGAGGGCCCATTCGGGACTTGATGTTTTTGTTTTATGCCTTGTGCGACAGCATTCAAATATGCGTTTAATATGTCTGATATTTCGATTGTGCATATGTGCGGTACAGAAATGACAGAAGTCTTGACAAACCTCAAAGCATTGTCTTTGAAGCGGAATCCTGTAAAACAGGATTAAGGCACTCCTTCACACTGTGTGACTGTGACTCCAGTCATTTTATAGAGTTCTAAAAAATGTAATTTTTCAAGAATTAAAATAAAAAGACAAAATTACTTTCCCCGACTAACCAAACCTAAAAAAGACACATTTATGGCGGAATCAGCCTAACAACAACCTGCCTGAATGTGAACTGTTCACAGAATCTGTGGTCTATAACAATTGCAGTATGTGTTTTTGGGTTTCTTTTCAGGGTCGAATTTCCTGTGAACTTGCTTTGTGGTAGCTTCAGTTCATGTGTTGATGGTACATGGTATCTGAGTGATAAGTGTTATCATGCTTTGTCAGTTTCTTGGCTTGCAATTTGAAGATTTCTTCTTAGATTTGCCTTGATGTATCATTCACATGTAAGTTTTGTGTGTATATATATTTTCCAGATACGACTAAATTATTTCAGCAGAGCACTTTCTTATTCAAATCATATGCATATTTTCCTGTAAAATATCTCCAGGATGATATTCGGGACCAGAGAGTTGCTGAAGACCAGCATTAAGAATATTCCCTGGTTAGTTTGTAAAATACTACTGCCTGAAGAAGACTATCTTTGAAGCTCAGATATGAATTTTTCCATTTGTTTTGGGAGAATGTGTAATCATATCAAGCACTTGAGAGGCATTTACTGTAATAATGCTTGTTAATGAGTAATTTTTTGTCAATATTTTATGTAATTAATATTATGCTCATTATCTTTTCTTGTTAAAGGTCTATAAATGATGCCAGCTGATAAAAACAACTGCTGAAGAGCTGTTGTAGAGTTTGTGGTGTTTATTGCAACATAACTCCTTCAGCTAGAAAAACAAAGTTTACAGATGAATTCAGAGCAGTTTTCAATGTAAATGTGTGCAGTGAAGATAATGCAGTTTATCCTAGTATGGTTTGTCTAACTCATAGAGCTTTGCTCTAAAGATACAGGGGCACTGTAAAGGAAATAATCATACATTTACCACGTCTGTGATATGTAATGATTTTCAGCCACATTCTGATTCATGTAATGTATGTCACACTGTGTATCACCACAGGGGTCATGACTATGCTGATCTGAGATCTGTCTATCCTGGAAGACGTAGAAAAAAGGCAGACAGCTGGTCCAGGTTAGGGTCATAGTGGTATGAATACCATTGGTATTGAAACTGAAACTGTAGAGCAAACTTGTAACGCACAAATTCCAAATAAGTTAAACATTGTCAAATTTGATAATGAATCTTAATTCAGGTGACCTGAGTAAACTTACTCGTGAAATACTTGATACTATGGATAATGATGAATCGTGTAGAATAAGTTTTCATTTGGGGCAGCTACAGTCAGAGCAGGTGTTAACTGATATTTCCACAGTATGAAGACATGAATGTTTTGAAATCATTTGATATAAATGATTGGCTTTCCAAAGAAACCAAGTCATTCAAAGTTTTTTTCAAGGGCGTTGCTTGTATTAATCCTGAGTCTGAAGTTTTGATGAAGACCGATTACCTGCTTGCGTGTACTCTTTAAAATATTTACAAACTTAAACAACCATCATTTGTTGGCCCCCTATCATTCATGACAAATTGAATACTTATACAGTTACTGGAGTACATCTGCTGTAAACTCTGATAACCCAGCAGGTGGCAGTTATTCTACAATGATGTCCTGGTTAGATGATCAGGCTTCATCGCCTTCAAAGTATCCTGCTAATGTTTTTGATAATCAACCATTATCATGGGTTGGCATCAGTGAGACAACAAAATAACTAGTAAGGTCATATGTTATCATCTGTGGATTCAATTAAATGCAGATGGTGTGCTTCAAAAAAAATCACCTGTTCATGCCTAAACAGTGTTTTAAGGCTGCTGGATTTGATGAAAAAAAATTAAAGAAATTTGTGATGCCAAATTTGACTACTTCAAGCAACTTGATGACACTCATTATGAACATGTCATCTATTTTATTGATTCTTGAGTCAAGAAAGTGCAGTTTGAAGAGAGTTGTGTCAATGGAAAATACATAGACCATGTTGATTGTCTTGTTGAAAAAAGTAGGTTTGACCTTTTGTACAGCAAATGGGCAAATTTTAACTTAGATGTGAAAATGAGGAAAAATCAAATGTGAAGCACATGAATTAATTTGAAAAAAGCTCGAAACAAGGTAGATAGGACAACATCTTCCTGTGATCAATCTGATGATACCAGAACACATAGATAAACCTTTGCAGAGATGAGACTGAGTACTGATAGTTCAACAACTACTTCAACTTTACATTTTGTGAATGATAATCAGTCAGGTAAATGTCATCATTTGGAGCGCAACCATTCACATGTAGCTCCCAGGCTTTCTCTCTCTGATCCAATATTCCTCAATCCAAATAGTTTTGAGAACCTGCTTCTGATATTATGAAAAATTTGGAGATCAAATGGAGTTCAGCGTTATAGTGGTACAGTCCGCAAGTGGACGATAGTCTGTCGTGATGGTCTACCATATTCACTTCAATTGAGATTGTTAGAAGTAGTGCAGGTATGTTTTCACTGTTATGAATCACTCTGTGGTTCATACAAAACAGTGGAAGTGATGAGAATAAATAACCAAGATAATCTACTTAAAGTACAGAATATAACACCAGCTGTAAATGCTTGGCATTGTAGGTTGCAAGACAAAATATCTTGAAGATCATGGTGTGAACTGGTTGTCTCATATTTCTGGGCAACCCTCAGATCAAGAATTGTTGAATTTTTCTACATCACCTCAACTGAAAAGAACTACTTTTATAAATGTAAATTACTTGGGTCAACAGCCAGACATTGATACTCCTGAGTATTTTAATCCAATTTATGTCACAAGTGATGAACGTGTTTCATATAATGACATATCAATGCAAACAAAGAAATTTATGTGTGAAAACTATGTCACTTATCGATGATATAAATGACTCTACAGTAAAATGCCTGCTGAAACAGGAGTTTAAAGCAAACATTGAAAAAGGAAGGAAGGATATGCAATAAAAGTTCTTTGATAAGGTGAAGGCTATAGCAGATGAACGGAAATATGCCAATACATTAACCCTTTGAGTGCTGTAATTTTTCCCACCAAAATGTTAGTAAAACATTTGACCAATTTTTATTAATCTTTCTGTAATTGTTTTGATAATTTTGGACTAAATGGACATATTTCATTGGCTATGGTTTTTCATGAAAGTTTTGGCAAAAATCTGAAAAAATTGACTGGGGTATATTTTATAAAGGCAACAAAAATTGATGTTGCCGCTGAAAGGGTTAAACATAGTTCTAGATTCAGATGATGAATGACTTTCTGAGAGTGTACATGTACATGTAGATCTAATGTTATTGAGAAGTTTATTGACTATGGAAGATTGTTGTAATGCTCCCACTATAATCTTTACATCCTGGTATTTTCATTGGTTTGTGATCATTCATCCTTTCTGTTTTTGCTTTTGGTAAAAAGTACAAATACCATTACAGTGTAATTGATATATGCATGAATATGTCATAATACTCTTAACAAATTTTGTGTGACTAGATCTGCTAAGAGAACAACAATGTTATATGGACTTCCTAACAAAGCAAAGAATACATGAGGATAATTGAAGTTTTAGAAATTCTAAACTATGTACTGTATAAAAATTTTTGATTTAACTATATTAAATTGTAAATTAAATTTACTTGCTGTTGTACTTCTTCCAATTTTTTTGTACAAAAATTGCCTGACCCTGTCATGTGTTTAATTTCAGAAGTGGTACTTTGTACAACTATGTAATTCATTATATTTTTTTGTGCAGCAAATCCATTTTATAGCTATTTGTATTTGAAATTCATCAAAAGCATTGTACAATTGTAAATAAAATGTTTAAATTTTTAAGGAGAATAAAATAAAATAAAAGTGTACATTTACAACTTAACCTATCAATGTCATGTCATTATTGAAATTAAATTATAGTCCAGATTAAAATTCACAATCGGCAACAATGATGCTATCCCCATACCCGTACTCACAGCTTCTGGTAACAAAATGAATACTAGGATTTAGTTTCAAGTCTGAAATTGAAAACAGTCATCAAAAGTCATCAAAAGTTTATCTTGAACCTGCTGAATACATTGTTTGCATGCATTGGAAAATGTGGTGTCAAAACAAATACTTAAAAAAGCATTTGACACAAGCACTTACACCACACTTTGTGCAATTTGGCCAATGTGCCAGCTTTCTCCCATCTTTTTTTTGCTCACATCCATGACAATAATTTTGGATTTTTTTATTTGACTGAATGGACCTGGGATATACTGGAACTCTTTTCTTGGCAGGGGCACTGGGGATGTTGGAATGAACAGAGGCAGATTTAGTGATTGGCAGTGTGCTTTCGAGTTATATTTTTTTGTTGTCCAAGGACAAATGTCAAATTGCTGTGATGGACATGGTGGAATGACTGGAGGTAGATTGCTTGCGTCAATCCCAAAGTTTTTTGATTGTCATACTGCTTGAATGAGCAGCATTGAAGGCCATTATTGGTTATTATTTCTGAAATTTTGTGTCATCTCATCACTTCCACTGTATACAACCTTGCCATGATGGTCTCAAGTAACAAGGAAATCATGAAATTGATTGGCTGATGCATATTTCAAGCCATACAGATGACAGCCACGCAGTCTTCGGTATTTCCTGCAGATTTCATTGTGCTTTTTAGTCCCCACGGACACCGTCCGGGGGGACTTATAGGTTTGGTCATGTCCGTGCGTGCGTGCGTCCGTCCGTCCGTTCACGCAGATATCTCTGAGATGCCTGGAGCGATTTCATTCAAACTTGGTACAAGGATTACTTCATATGTCATACAGATGCACGTCAATTTGTTTTGTGATACGATCCAATATGGCCGCCAGGCGGCCATTTTATTACGATTTTTTCATGTACAGAGCCATTACTCAGGCATGTTTCAACGGATTTTATTCAGAGTTGGTACAAGGACATTGACCAATGTCATAGATATGCACGTCAATTTGTTTTGTGATACGATCCAATATGGCCGCCAGGCGGCCATTTTATTACGATTTTTTCATGTACAGAGCCATTACTCAGGCATGTTTCAACCGATTTTATTCAAGTTGGTACAAGCTTATTGACAAATGTCATGGCTGTGCACGGCAATTTGTTTTGTGATACGATCCAAAATGGCCGCTGTGCGGCCATTTTATTACGATTTTTTCATGTACAGAGCCATAACTCAGGCATATCTCAACCGATTTTATTCAAAGTTGGTACAAGGACATTGACCTATGTCATACATATGCACGTCAATCTGTTTTGTGATACAATCCAATATGGCCGCCAGGCGGCCATTTTATTACGATTTTTTCATGTACAGAGCCATAACTCAGGCATGTTTCAACTGATTTTATTCAAAGTTGGTACAAGGACATTGACCTATGTCATACATATGCACATCAATCTGTTTTGTGATACGATCCAATATGGCCGCCAGGCGGCCATTTTATTACGATTTTTTCATGTACAGAGCCATTTCTCAGGCATATCCGCATGTTTCGACCAATTTTATTCAAAGTTGGTATAAGGACATCGACCAATGTCATAGCTACATGTATGCACATCAATTTGTTTTGTGATGCGATCCAATATGGCCACTGTGCGACCATTTTGTTACGATTTTTTCATGTCCTGAACCATAACTCAGACATGTATCAAGCAATTCATTCAAAAGTATTTTTATCACCGACCTAATGAAGAGGCCTGTATCCTCTCTGAGGACCAGTAATCAAAATACCCATTAACAAGTGGGGACTGTGTCATCAACGATGACTTATCTTTTAATATCATGGCATCTATCTGCAACACTCCTGTTCTAGTCTGAGTACTGATACTGCCTTGGTCTCAAGTCTGCCTAAGATCTGTGTTCGGTGGAATTACGCTAGTATTGACAACCGTAGTTCCATCAGATGAGGTCTGGCTATTATCTAGAGAATTTTCTTGCCTATTCCTACCATGATACTATGACAGAACCCCATGGCCTTTGTGTGCAAGCACGCAGTACTAGCGATATTTGCACGAGTGCTGCGGTGTATTCAGCGGCAGTCCTTTCACGAGCGAAGGTGGTGTTTGTTACTTCCAGGAAGACCAAACAGCTTCATCATATTAAACCAAACTGTGTTGATGATTGCATCTGGCGATGAAGTGCCAAGTTTGATGCTTTCAATAAGTTTGGTCTCGTCGCTCTCTGTCAAAGCTGATGCTTTGCACGGCATGTTTCCTTTTCCTTCGGCTTTTAATTTCTTGCGCTTGGCAGCGAGTGATTCTCTGCTTCTTTGAAACTCGTCGTCTCGAATTATGCTCTTATTGTATCTCATTTCTCGGAGATGTCTATCTACACAGCTAATTGTCTGCAGAGGCCGTCGTTCAGCTGTCATATTTATTTTCCACTCCTTGAAGACAGCTACCTCACACCTGGTCTTGCTGGCGGTATTTGTGTTTTTTTGAAGAGCAATTTGATGGTTTAATGCATCTTCAGTTAAAGTGGAATCTGTGTTTTATCACAGATGTGTTTTGTGATTACACCTAGCTATCTGCCTTCCTTACATCTTCACTGTCATCCCTTAGCCAATCGGCTCTTCTACCCATGACTGTTATCAATCCTCCTTCCCAGCCAATCAGCCACGTTTGCACACGACACTACATAATCAAGCCTTTGTCACATCGCTCCCATTCATTCATTCATTCATTCATTCAGCCGCTGGGTTCATGCTAGCATTCGCCTACTTGTCGCTTGTTTATTTACCTGTTTGCAGCTCATGTTACCTGGCTCTCTTCGGTTTGCATGCATTATCGTGCCCCCCTTTTTTAGCATGTCGACTTGGCCATCCTGCACTAGCGTTTTCCCAGCTTTGCATGTATTGCGCAGTCTGCAGTCTGGCCTTACATGCGGTCCACGCAATTTGCTCTTCATACAGCGTAGCGATGTTTTTCATGTTTCTTTTTCCTTTCATTTTAGATGCACCGTTTCAAACTACTGTGTCACTCCCTGGAAGCCGAACCCTGCAGCTGCACTTGTCGGCAATCTCACAAGCACCCCAGCGAAAACATACGAAAACAAAAACATTTGCTAGACCCATGGATACCTTACCACAAACCGCATTACGGCATCACGTCAGCACTTTGACTTTGTGGATTGTACAGTTCACATCAGTGTGACTGGAGTAACATGCTTTCTTTCAGAACACTTTCACTTTCAAAGCAAAGGACTACATACTTCATCCTTTGCCATTTAGCAGTATTACAGTTTTTTAGTAATGTCTCATAAATGCCACTTTTTTCCCACATCAGTTTCCTCATTTCGAAAGAACTGGCATTTAACGCTGTCATGGACTTCACACTTCGTTCGACCAGCAACATGCCATTGTAGAGGCTTTGCTTCGCATGCTCGGACATTTTGCCAGTTAACAGCGACGTTCCGCTTTGCCTGATCCGTTCACTGCTCTACAGGAAATCCCAGACCACCTTTTAGGTAGATGGTCTAGCAACTGCCACCGACTTACATGTACATAAGAACATCTGAAATTTTCCCTGCGTCACATTTTTCAACGGCTAGCAGACCACCTTTTAGGTAGACGGTCTAGCAACTGCTACCGACTTTACATGTACATAAGAACATCAGAAATTTCCCTGCGTCACACTTTCAGCGACGTTCCACTTTGCCTGATCCGTGACTGCTGCTCTACATGGAAATCCCGGACCACCTTTTAGGTAGACGGTCTAGCAACTGCTACCGACGTACATGTACATCAGAACATTAGAATTTTGCGCCACGCCTTTCAACGGCTAGCCTCCTTACTGTGTGAACACTCAAACACTTATCTACTGCGATCTTGTCGTTTCTTCAAGTCTGCCGTATTTCACCGCATCAACAGACTCACACGTTTACACGTCGTGTTCCATGTCTGCGTTTTGCCATCTGGACTCACTGGGTGCACACTCAAAACACTTTTTAACGGCTGCCTATTCGTCATGCAAGTCAGCCTCATTCCATTGCATTATGACTCACACGTTACATGTCTCGTCGTGTTTCACGTGTGTGTTCTGTCACCTAACGTTCCTACATGTACGTTGTTTCCACCTGGGCTCGCACAAGTTTACCTGTCCCCCAGGACCCCCTCCCCCCAAGCCATATCATCATGAACCACGGTGATCCCTTGGGCGCGAGAACCTTGTCTTCGTTCCATGTTTCCACCCGGGCTCGCACAGTTTACCTGTCCCCCGGGACCCCCTCCCCCCAAGCCGTATCACCACCGCGGTGATCCCTTGGGCGCGAGAACCTTGTCTTCGTTCCATGTTTCCACCCGGGCTCGCACAGTTTACCTGTCCCCCGGACCCCCTCCCCCCAAGCCGTATCATCCACCGCGGTGATCCCTTGGGCGCGAGAACCTTGTCTTGGTTCCATGTTTCCACCCGGGCTCGCAGTTTACCTGTCCCCCGGGACCCCCTCCCCCCAAGCCGTATCACCACCGCGGTGATCCCTTGGGTGCGAGAACCTTGTCTCCGTTTCATCATGTTTCCACCTGGGCTCGTACAGTTTACCTGTCCCCCGGGACCCCCTCCCCCCAAGCCGTATCACCACCGCGGTGATCCCTTGGGTGCGAGAACCTCGTCTCCGTTTCATCATGTTTCCACCTGGGCTCGTACAGTTTACCTGTCCCCCAGGACCCCCTCCCCCAGGCCGTATC